>NW_005358043.1:243469-277561 GCF_000412655.1 Myotis brandtii | reverse complement strand
GACCAGGCTGGCAAGGGAGGGCAGTTATGGGTGACCAGGCTGGCAAGGGAGGGCAGTTAGGGGTCACCGGGCCAGCAGGGGAGGGCAGTTGGAGGCGATAAGGCCTGCAGGGGAGGACAGTTAAGGGCAACCAGGCTGGCAGGGGAGGGTTGTTAGGGACAACTAGGCTGGCAAGGGAGGGCAGTTAGGGGTCACCGGGCCAGCAGGGGAGGGCAGTTGTGGGCAATCAGGCTGGCAGGGGAGCAGTTAGGCATCAATCAGGCTGGCAGGCAGAAGCAGTTAGGGGCAATCAGGCAGACAGGCAGGAGAGCAGTTGGGAGCCAGCAGTCCTGGATTGTGAGAGGGATCCCAGATTGGAGAGGGTGCAGGCTGGGCTGAGGAACACACCCCCTACCCCTGTGCATGAATTTCCTGCACCGGGCCTCTAGTTTACTAATAAGCCAATTTGGAGTTTCTGTTTCTAGCTTCTATTCATCATCTGGGCAGTTATTTACCAGTTTTGAGGGCGCTCTCCCATACCTCTCTCATTTGATCCCTACTGATAGCTCTAATCCTGTGAGGGTGAGCATAATTATTCCAAGATATCTCAATATTCTCCCAGCATTCTTCTCTTTCCCTTCCCCTGCACTCTGGCTGGGTAAGGTGTCCTTCCTTGTGCTTTTGTACCCAGCATATTTCTCTATTTTTGTGTTTATCACATAGAATTATAATTATCTCTTGGGTCATAGGAAAACATACTTAGAAAGATAGATGGGTCTTTGAGGGGTGGGACTATGTTTTTTTTTTGTTTCTTTTTTTTAAAATAAATCTTTATTGTTCAGTTTATTACAGTTGTTCCTCTTTTTCCCCCCATAGCTCCCCTCCACCCGGTTCCCACCCCACCCCGGTTTATTCTGTTCATCAGATTATTTATTCACTTGATTTTTAGATTCACTTGTTGATAGATGTGTATTTGTTGTTCATAATTTGTATCTTTACCTTTTTCTTCTTCTTCCTCTTCTTAAAGGATACCTTTCAGCATTTCGTATAATACTGGTTTGGTGGTGATGAACTCCTTTAGCTTTTTCTTATCTGTGAAGCTCTTTATCTGACCTTCAATTCTGAATGATAGCTTTGCTGGATAAAGTATTCTTGGTTGTAGGTTCTTGGTATTCATCACTTTGAATATTTCTTGCCACTCCCTTCTGGCCTGCAAAGTTTCTGTTGAGAAATCAGCTGACAGTCGTATGGGTACTCCCTTGTAGGTAACTGACTTTTTTTCTCTTGCTGCTTTTAAGATTCTCTCTTTGTCTTTTGCTCTTGGCATTTTAATTATGATGTGTCTTGGTGTGGTCCTCTTTGGATTCCTTTTGTTTGGGGTTCTCTGCGCTTCCTGGACTTGTAAGTCTATTTCTTTCACCAGGTAGGGGAAGTTTTCTGTCATTATTTCTTCAAATAGGTTTTTAATATCTTGCTCTCTCTCTTCTTCTGGCACCTCTATAATTTGGATGTTGGTATGCTTGAAGTTGCACCAGAGGCTCCTTACTCTATCTTCATATTTTTAGATTCTTTTTTCTTTTTGTTCTCATGGTTGGGCATTTTTTGCTTCTTCATATTTTAAATCTTTGACTTGATTCTTGGGATCCTCTTGTCTGCTGTTGGATCTCTGTATATTATTCTTTATTTCAGTCAGTGTATGCTTAATTTCTAGTTGGTCCTTTTTCAGAACCTTGAGGGTCTCACTAGATTTATTGAGGGTCTCACTAAGTTCATCGGCAGTTTCTAGAGAATTCTTGAAAAACCTTAAAAGTGTGGTTTTGAACTCTATATCCAATAATTTTCTTTCCTCCATTTCTGTCATTTGTTACCTATTTCTTTGTCTCCACATTTTTTATGCTTCCCTGTGTTGATAGAGTGGTTTTCTGTGGTAGGTGTCCTATAGGGTCCAGTGGCTCAGCCTCCCCAATTACCTAAGGTGGACACTCTTGGTGCACCCCTCTGTGGGCTTTGTGCACAGTCTTGTTGTAGTTAAGCCTTGATTGTGGTAGGTATCACTGGGAGGAATTGACCTCCAGGCCAATTGGCTGTGAGAATCAGCTGTGTCTACAGTGGGAGAACTTCTGTGCTGGAGACACCCTTCTGGGGCAAGACTTGCTTCAGTGGGGCTTTGGTGCTCACTGAGACTACCTGCTGAATGTGTCCCTTCTGGATCTGAGGAGTTGTAATCTGGATGGTCCCACTCTGACCACTGGGTACACTGGCTCTTGGATCTCTAAGGAGGTGCTAATTTAGCCTCTGCCTGAGGCTACCCAGCAGGAGCCCAGCTGTGAAGCAATGTAAGCTGCTGTGGGGCCTTGGGCCTTCTTTTGGAAGTTCTGGGATTCTCTGACCCAGCTGCAGTTTGTTAGGTAATTTTCAGATTGCAAAGGGCCAGGCCTTTCATATTGAAAAGCCTCTGCACACAGCTTGGGTGGGGTGGGGTCTCTGGGGATCAACACAGCAGAGCAAGCAGCTATGGCTGCTCCTCAGTCCTACCCTAAGAGGCCCTGGGTCTCAGTGTCCCAGCAATCGCTGAAAGTACCTCTGAGAGAAAGCCGCTCTCGAGTCCGACCAATGCCAGAGAGTCCAGTTTCTCCTATATGAGTCTGGGTCCCCAGAGACTTGCCCGGAACTGGAGTTCAGAGTAGTCAGGAGCTTGAGACTCCCTCCCGATTGAAAAGGACAACCATGTCCTCAGTTTCCAGCCCTTTCCACGTGCGCCGTGTCCTCAGATGCCAGCCCTTTCCCCATGCACCTCCGTACCTCTGCACTTTACTTCCACACTGCACCTCCTCTGAGTCTCAGTGTGCTTCTCTCTTTCCTTCTAGTTGTAGAATTTCCACTCAGCCAGCCTTCCTGTGGTTCTGGATGATGTCCGTTTTGTCTTTTAGTTGTAGTTTTGAAGTGGTTGTGTGAGGCAGCAATTTCAGGTGTTTACCTATGTTGCCATCTTGGTTTCTTGGGACTATGTTTTATTCTAATGCTTTGGATATTAGCAGTTCAATGAGTGATCATTGAATGAATGAATCTTCCTTTGTTTTGAATTTGGGAAACTGAAGCTTAGGGAAGTCCATTGATTAACTTTAGAAATTAATTGTTTTAATATCCACATATGTAGCTCTCTGGCTGATCCCAGAAATGAATTTCAGACTCTCTAGAAAGGAATGGATGGATAGCATATCCTTCAGACAACCATGTGTGTTCCTCTTTTTTCCTCAGCTGAGCATTTGAAAACTACCCAGTAGCTGTGAGTTTGACAGTTAATTCCTGATTAATAAGTTGGATACAGCTAGTATGTGTTCTAGCTGAGTTCAAAGCTGTGTGTTTGACAATCTGGCTGAGTCATGATACTAATAAGAACCTGTGCCTGAAATTGAAACATACAAACACACACACACACACACACACACACACACACACACACACACACACACCAAAATGCTCTTCCATAGGCAGGGCCCTGACTCCACTCTAATACACCCAAATAGAGAACTTAATATTTAACTGGAGATTTCATAAATTCTCTTGTTCTAAAAAATGGTTACAACATATATAGCCTAGATGGAAATTGTTAAAACAAGTGTAAGTAAACAGCTTCTCAGGTGTGAAAGAAAAAGTTGATAAACCAGTAGCTTTGAGAAATGCAGCTTCCTGGGATACCCTCTGAAATAACCTGGATTAAAACATATATGTAGATAATTAAAAGGTGACCTTTTATGTGATCCTATATAATAAAAGCCTAATATGCTAAGTGTCCGGTCATCTGGTTGGCCGTTCAACCAATCAAAGCGTAATATGGTAATGATATGCTAAGGCCACTCAACTGCTCACTATGAAAGGCACTAACCACCAGGGGGCAATTGACTGGTCATCCAATCGCTATGATGTGTATTGACTACCAGGGGGCAGACAGCCGACCCGTCAACCAGTTGCTATGATGTGCATTGACCACCAGGGGGAAGATGCTCAGACAGGTAGGTTAGCTTACTGCTGGGGTAGAGCCGATCAAGACTAAGCGAGACGGGCTGGACATGCCCTGGAGCTCTCCCATGGTCCCTCCCTGGCTAGCCAACTTCCCATGTCCCTCCCCAGCCCTGACCGTGCACCGGTTGGGTCCCTCAGCCTGACTTGCACCCTCTCGCAGTCTGGGACCCCTCAGGGGATGTCAAAGAGCCGGTTTCGGCCTGATCCCACAGGCCAGGCTGAGGGACCCCACTGGTGCACGAATTCATGCACTGGACCTCTATTATCTTTATAAAGTAGTCATAAGTTAGGAAGCTGACAAAATGTAAGCTTCTGTTTTAGATTAATTGACTTAAAGACTAACTTTTAGCAATAATTAGAAAAGAAGGCACCTGCCTATTAAATGTGTTCCTAGATCTGATGCTATGTTTTTTGTACACAAGATAATGCGTATATTTCTAATCTCCATGTTAAGAGGACATGGATTCCATTCACCTAAAATGATGTGTAGGTTTTCATATGAATAAAAACCTGAGGATGGAGGTGCATGCATAATGAAACTTCATAAGGGTAGAAGGAATAAGATATGGTAAACCACAAATTGCCAAATCAAACTGAAAATCAATGTCCCTATTTTATGTTTAAATCAAATTTTCAGAGAAGCTTATAGCTGAATGTAAAGGTTTTAGAAAACATGTTATTTGAATTTCTCACCTCAGAAAATATACAGTAAGCTCATTATTGGGTACTGAAGACCTATACTGGGATGGCTGCTAGTCCTCAAAATATCCAAAATGGAATTCCACCACCTCCTCCATCCCCAGAAGTCTGCTTTCTATCAAGAGTTTCTTGTCTTAGAAAGTCACCAGCATCTATTTTGCTGTTCAAGCCAGAAATCTTAGGCTCATCCTTGAGACTTTCCTTGTCCCCCCCTCCCACACCTATAATTAGTCAGAAAGCTCTGTGTCTCTAATATATACCCTCCGATTCCATCTTAATTGCTCCTTCCCAGTCTTAGCCGTCATCTCTGACCTGGGCTCCTGTAGTTACACTTTGCTGTACTCCCCTCTTCTGGTCTCATTCTCTTCCTTATGGTCCATTGTCCTCACTGCAACCAGAGGGGCCCTTTCAGGAAGTACATCTGGTCCTGCCACCCTCTTGCTCAGTATTCTGTTCAATGGCTTCCTCTAGCCCTTGGGAAGGGCTTTCCTTCCGGTCTTCTGTGCTGGCACACAGTAAGTGCTGAATGATCCATACCTTTGTTATACCCCTTAATGTTCTCTCCAAAGAGCAAGGTCAGCCTCTTCCAGTTCCTTACATGTGCCCAACTCTTTCTGAGTCAGGGCTCTGGAACATGTAATTAAGTACTTACAAGTACTTCCAAAGTACTTAAAATTTTATCAACATGCTTTCCTCTTTTGCCTGTCTAAACATATGTCTCACCCCAGTCTGCTTGAGGCACCTCTGTCTGGGGTGAGATCAAGGTTTGTTCCAGAAGGAATGCAAGAAAGTAACTGTAGTAATATTCAGTTTTTAACATTCAAAAATAGGAATTTGTAGCAAGACCCAGGCTATCTCTTGAGAAAGTTCTATGTGAATTGCTCTAACTTTTCTTAAGCATATGGAGAGAGAATTCCCAGGGACACACTGTTGAGTTTCACATAAGAGAGAATAGAAACGAGGGAAACCCTTTCCAATTCTGGGTTAGTTGTGGAAAGATGGAACAGAGAGAGAGACAGGAGAGTGAGACGAGCTTTTAAAAGTGAAGATGACCATGAGGCAGAAAGGAGCTCTTACCTCACACACCCACTGCTGCCATTCGGTGTCCCAGAGGAGGCCGCTGCCCCGTCTGCCGCAGTCCAGGCTGGGGTGAGCCACATTGTTGTTACCTGAGGTGTAGAGATTAACTAGAGGAAGTGCTCAAGTTGAGCTTCCCCAAACCCTTACCCTTAGTTTCCAGAAACCCAAAAGTACCTGAGAATCTGGCTGGAGAGCTTCTAAAGAGGGTTCTCAGGAAGGGAAGTGAGGCACAGAGCAGATCACCTGGGCCCGGTCTGCATAGGTGTCTGAGCCAGACCTCAGAGAGCTCTGAGCTCTACCTGAAGCCACCCCAGCCTTCCTCTGCTGGGAGGAACTACAGAAAGCCCTGCTTGCACAAGGAGAACAGACCCAAAGCTCACCGGATGCAGATACTAGCATCGGAGCCAGCAGGGCCCCAAAAGCCAGGCAGACGAAGGCACGTGGCTCTAGAGAGTAGAGACCCACCACTCTCTTCTCCCTGCCCACAAGGAGTTAAAGCCATCCCTCATCCTGTACGGACAGTCCCATCTTCTGGAGAGAGGAAGGAGGAGGGACGTCATCTGAGAGATGGAGCAAGCACACTTTTATCCAACAGAGATTGAACTCTATCTGAAAGGACGAAGCTTCACTTCCCTCCCAGCCAGTGGGTAGTGGCATAGGGATAGACCATAAGAGTTATAGGCATATTGAAGAAATTACAGTTTCTCTGTATATGTAAGTATAGTGTCATTAAATTTTGTGACCAATTACAAGCATGATGCTTTCCCTGCATGGAAATCTCTCCTCAGCCCTGCACACAGCTAACTTCATTTTGCCGGCTGAGTGCCTCCCTGACACCCTATACTGTATGTAGCCATCCAGTTGTCATACTTGATTGTAATCATATGCTTAATTTGACTACCTTCCCTGCTAAGCTATAAGCATCATGACGACTGTGTTCTCCCTCTGATCTATCACTTTGTCCCTAGAACCAAGCACGATACTGGCACATTGAAAGGGCTCAATAAACACTCATGAATCAATGAATGAATGAGAGGTAGGATTTTCTATACAATTTTGTGGTCTTGAGAAAGCCATTTAAAAACTCCAAGGACGTTATTCTGCTTATCTACAATTATAAAAAAGGTAGACCTCACAATTGATTGCTATGAAGAGTAAATAGGACGACACAGATAAAATTACTTAGTGAAATTACTGACATTTTACAATTTTAAAATATCTGAGCTGTTACCCTTGTTATGGAATTGTAATTTCATGTAGCCTCTAGCTCAGTGTTGTACACAAAATAGTTACTCAATAAATAGTAAATACATACTTTATTAAATAGTTGCTAAATAATGAAAGTTTGAGTTCCTAAAAGACGTGCCTCTTTCTGTTTCAATACATATGGCCCTTTGCTAAAGTAAGGTCAGTATTACTTTAAATAGCAAACTACTATGTAATTACACTGAAAGTGAGATTCAGTTTGGTAATACTAGTTAAGAAAATCTTTTGATATTTTGCTAAGTGGATACGCTTTTACAGAAAACCACCAGACACTTCCGAGACCAGGAAGACAAGTGAGCTTGGAAATGTTATTAATGAAATCCATTAGCAGTCACTGGTGTATTATCAATCAAAAAATAATATGACCTCCCAGGAGGTAAACCCCTTTAGGCAAGTCAATTAATGTGAGAAAAATCAGTCCCTATCTGGAATAGAAAAATGAGAGACTATACTTGAAGGGCGGTTTTCAGTTCTCATTTCTGTGGATTTCTCTCTGTGGAATTTCATTTCTAATAGGGAGAGTTAACATTTCAATACAAAAGTACAGCATGTACTTCTTGTGATTTATTTATACATTGTTCCTATGACAGAATATTTTATGGCTTTAAATCTCTTATTACTGACAAGCCCAAATTTAGACTAAATCCCCAATGAGTAATGTAGGTCGAAGAGAAGTTGTGATTTTTTTTAATTAAAACCCACTTTTTAGCATCAAGTGAGGCAATTGCATCTGAACTTTAAAACTTGGAAGTTCCTTTTATTCCTTTCTTTCTTCCTCAATAATTCAGAACCATAGCCTTTAGGTGGGGAAGAGCAAGCATAGAAGTGCGAGGTGGTGTAGCATGTAGGCCCAAAATGGGTGAGGAAGACATCCATGCCGGAGGGTGTGGTATTGTCTTGTAGGAGTGTCTTGTTGAGTCTCTGAGTGGGACAAGAAGAGCATTCACCTAGGAGGAGGAGGGGCCCAGTCAGGCTATCAGTTGAGCTAGGTAACAAGGGCACCTGTGTTGCAGTCAAGATGGAGACAGATTATTTACATAAATAGGGCTTCACACAATCAGGAAAAATTATGACAAGGGGAGCCAGGTTTCTTACTGTTAGAGAAAAGAATGACAACTATGGAAAGGGAGAAAAATGAACCCAATGCTGTTGGATTGGAATTGGAGGTTTCAATGTGAACTTGTGATTTTTAATATGTATAGAGGGATATAAAAATATGTCAACATTAAAATTTACAACAACATGGATGGACCTTGAGAACATGGTCCATTATGCGAAGTGAAATAAGTCAAACAGAGAAAGCTAAGAACTATATGATTTAACTCATATGTGGAATATAAAACTGAAACTTATGTACACAAGCAACAGTGTTGGTGGTTGCCAGAGGGAGGGGTGGGGGAAGAAAGGGGTCCTAATATGAGGTGACAGGAGATTTGCCTTTGGGTGGTGGGCACATGGTTCTATATACAGATTTTATAAATTAGTAATCCACACATGAAACCTATATGTTCATGTAGACTAATGTCACCCCAATAAATTTAAAATAAAAAAGTGAAAAAAATGTTTAATAAAAAATTAGGAATACATGTATGGTGTGTGTGTGTGTGTGTGTGTGTGTGTGTTACCTAGATATTTCTACTAAGAGGGCTTGCAAGCATTGATACCCCAAATCACATCCAGCACCTAACACTTGGTTTTTATTTATTTATTTTTTTAATATATTTTATTGATTTTTTACAGAGAGGAAGGGAGAGAGATAGAGAGTTAGAAACATCGATGAGAGAGAAACATCGATCAGCTGCCTCCTGCACATCTCCCACTGGGGATGTGCCCGCAACCCAGGTACATGCCCTTGACCGGAATCGAACCTGGGACCTTTCAGTCCGCAGGCCGACGCTCTATCCACTGAGCCAAACCGGTTTCGGCAACACTTGGTTTTTAAATATAATTCTCAACTAGGAAGAAGTGGGGATTTTTGGAGAAGAGCTGATTTTTAGGGCTATAAAGATGAACCTAGGCCAGGGGTGGGCAAACTTTTTGACTCGAGGGCCACAATGGGTTCTTAAACTGGACCGGAGGGCCGGAACAAAAGCATGGATGGAGTGTTTGTGTGAACTAATATAAATTCAAAGTAAACATCATTACATAAAAGGGTACGCTCTTTTTTTTTTAGTTTTATTCATTTCAAACGGGCCGGATCCAGCCCGCGGGCCGTAGTTTGCCCACGGCTGACCTAGGCCTTAGTGTCCCAAAAAGTAAGGCAATGCTCAACAAATGATAGAGGCATGTCAAAAGGACACAGAAGCCAAATTGAAGCTATTCTCATTGATCAAATCTGGGAGCTTCAAAATAATGATAATAATGGTGGTAATAGTGGTAACCCATTGAATGAAACAGAAATCCATTAAGCTATACTTACATACTTTACATACTTACATACATGAATAACTGAATGAAAAGAAGCAAAAGCCTTTTCGTACAGAAGAATGCCAACTAATAAATATTGAAGAAATAATAAAATTGTTCACTTGGCAACTAATTTAGTAAGAATTAATTCATCCCAAAATGTAAATGGATGTTAAACTACCTGGTTAAGTTTTGATTCGAAATAGGATATTTTACATCGTTTCCAAGGACCTCTGCACAAAATACTTAATTACAAAAGAAGAAGAGAAACTTTATAGGGAAGAATCCTGGCAGACACAAACTTAATCAAGTGATCAAGTGAACACAAATAGTATTTGAAAAAAATGAAAATCACGTAATTCCTGATAGGATGCAGTGAGAAGACTTTAGTATTGTTTCCGTTATATTCCTGTCAAAAATATTACCACGAGGGAATATCTGACAAATACACATTCAGGGACATTCTACAAAATAACTGCCCTGAAATCTTAAAAAATGTCAAGGTTGTAAAATTCAAGGAAAGATGAAGGAACTTCTCCAGATTGAAGGAGACTAAAGAGACCTGACAACTGAATGCAGCACATGCTCCTGGATTGGATCCTTTCATTGTAAAGGGCATATTTGGGACACTTGGTGAAATTTGAATGGTGTCTGTAGATTAGATGGTAGGAAGGTAACAGTGTTAAATTTCCTGACCTAATTAGTTGTGTTGTGGGTATTTAACGGAATGCCCTCGTTTGTAGCAATTACACACCAAAGTATTTGGGGGGAAGAGATATCATGTAGCCCACTTACTCGCAAATGATTCAGATAAAAGTTATTTGTACTTCTTTTGCCAACTTTTCTCTAAGGTTGAAATTATGTCAGCATTTTTTTAAAGTTATGGAGTAGAGTTGGAGACTTAACACAGGTCTAAAGATGTGTGTGTGTGTGTGTGTGTGTGTGTGTGTGTGTGTGTGTGTCTAAAGATTGTATATACATTTGATTGTTGAATAAATCTTGAAAATTTGAGAGCTAGTGAGTGCTTTATAGAAAATATGTGTTGGGAGGGGGAACTTGGGGGAACAACCACATTTAAAATATGGCAGAGCTTTAGAACTTTTTTTAAATGTTTTTTTATTGATTTCAGAGAGGAAGGGAGAGGGAGAGAGAGCTAGAAATATCAATGATGAGAGAGAATCATTGATCGGCTGCCTTTTGCACGTCCCTCACCATCCCCCACCGGGGATCAAGCCTGCAACCTAACCTGGGCATATGTCCTGACAAGGAATGGAACCATGACCTCCTGGTTCATAGGTCGACGCTCAACCACCGAGCCATGCAGGGCAGGCAGAGCTTTATAATTTTCATTCCTATATTATTAATATTTTATTCAGCTAGAATTTGATTTTTTACTTTGGGGAAGTAACCTTTACTTGAAAGAAAAGACATTTATAATTATTTTTTTATATAAAGCAAAACCATAAATGGAATCTCTTTTAGAGTTTTGTAGTTCCAGCTGAACTTGTGGGCTCAAGTATTCCTTGAGCTGAACATTAAGTTGAATTAAGCCAATCAACCTTATAGATAATGTTGTAAGGCTTAGCCAAGGGGTTATTTTAGTTGTAAGGACAAAAAACCCAAAGTAGCTACAGAAGGCCATCTCAGATAAGAAGAACAGGACAAAGGGGACTGACACAGAGACAGGAGAATAGAAGGCAAGAACCTTGACTGCTTTTTGCCTTTTTGTTGTTGTTAATCCTCATCAGATTTTCACTGATTTTTAGAGAGGAAGGGAGGGGAGAGAGAGGGAGGGAGGGAGGGACAGAGAGAGAAAGAAACATTGATGCGAGAGAGATATATCAACTTGCTGCCCTCTCTCAGGGATCAAACATGCAACTGAGGAACATGACAATGACTAGGAATCAAACCAGAGACCCTTCAGTCTGCTGGGTCAACACTCTAACCACGGAGAAAAACCAGTCAGGGCCTGCTTGTTGGGAGAGAGAGGGAGGGAGGGAGGGACAGAGAGAGAAAGAAACATTGATGCGAGAGAGATATATCAACTTGCTGCCCTCTCTCAGGGATCAAACATGCAACTGAGGAACATGACAATGACTAGGAATCAAACCAGAGACCCTTCAGTCTGCTGGGTCAACACTCTAACCACTGAGAAAAACTAGTCAGGGCCTGCTTGTTGCCTTTTGCTTGCTCACGTTCTCTCTCTCTCTCTCTCTCTCTCTCTCTCTCTTTCTCTACCAAATCTCTCTCCCTGCTTCTCTTTGCCAGTCTACAGACCAGTCTCTGGAGTTTCATGTTGCCCATCGAGCCTAATAAAAAATACAGCCTCAATCTTCCAAGTCTGTATGAATAATCTTATTGGTTCATTGCCAACAGCTAACTGACCCAGAGTTTTAGCATCCCAAGTCAGAAGGGATTTGGAGTGGGAGAAGGAACTCAGTTGAATCAGCTGGGTCGGATATCCACTTTTAATCCAATGAGCCATGCCTGGGGAATGGGCTGATATGGTACAGTCAAGCCTCCTTGGGCCTGCCTATTCTGCAAATAACTGACTAATGACTTTTAAAAAGAGGATATGGAAAGGGAGAGACAAAGATATTTTCTAAATATTCTAGAAAATATTTTTTCTTATTGATGTGCATTGCCTTATATTCTGAAGATGTACAAAATTGTAGTTTTTAATTATTGAAATTAAATTATATAATGAAAGCGCACCAAAAATTATATTAAGAATGGATTTCAGACATTTCAAAGTTTTTATTTAGTAACAGACAAAAGGAAATTTTACATCTAGGGATTTACCTAACACAAAAACAAACTGTAGAAATTTTAATAAAAACTACCAAGTATTCCTTTCCATGGTGTGATAACTTTAGGTGAACCATAAAAGGACTTACCTTTAAAAAACATATTGCTTGATATTTAGAGAGGGAGGTAGGGAGAGAGAGAGAAAGAGATGTCAATTTGTTGTTCCACTTATTTATCATTCATTGCTTGATTCTTGTATGTGCCCCGACTAAGGATCAAACTCACAACCTTGGCATTGGGATGACGTTCTAACCAAGTGAGCCATTCGGTCAGAGCCACGTTTCTTATACTTTTTAAGAATCATCTCTTTGCCTCCTCAGTTTTTCTCATTGTAAAATAAGTGTTTGGATTAGAACTAAATGATTTTAGTTTGCAGCTTAAAATTTTAACTCCCAAAGAGCTTCAAGCAAGTAGATTTTTATGGTGAGTCAGGAGACAGGACAATGGGGGAGGTGAATGGGGAAGAAAGAAAATGAAAAAAATGAGTGATGATAGTGTACCCTAAGTGAGGAGTATTATAGATAGGAGGTGAATGGGGAAGAAAGAAAATGAAAAAAATGAGATAAGATCAGTGATGATAGTGTACCCTAAGTGAGGAGTATTATATATGCTCAACTCTCTGTAACTGAGATTCAATACTATGTATATATGCACACATGTATACAAAGGCATACAGAATTGAATGGCACAGACAGCTCTAGGTGCATAGTTCATATGTTCAAAGCCAAGGAGAGTGCAGTGAGCAGTAATCTTGATGCCTTTAGAGACAACACTATACCATGTCCATTATAAAATCTGAGCTGAATATTAAAGAAAGGGAAAGATCTAGTGCCAGGTGAACTGGAGAGAGGATGGATCGTTCGGTATATTAAGTACAGGAATGTCAGAAGATTGATTATATCCCTTATATGCAAAAGGTTGTGTGAATATGAATTTCCTAAAGAGAAAGTATAAAACTTTTATGAAAATCACTAAGTAGATTATAACCCAAAAGTGATAAAGGATCATTAATGTATTCGAATCTCCTAAATCAACAATGAGAAAACAAAAGCCTGGACCCACTGTGAGAGGGACCTGAACTATAACTCCAATGCTCACCTAACCTCCGCTAAGCCCCTACTCTGGTGGAACAGGGCAACCTGAGACATCTCCTGGAATCAGTGTCAGTTCAGAGTTAGTGCTCAGTAATCCTAGAAAAGCCTTATTATTTCCTTTTTCCTAGTGCACAGTCACCCTGAGAAAAGGCCATAGGTCCCTTTGGGGAAGGTTGAAGAAAGATTAATATATAACTTTTGGCGGTGTGATGGGATTCTTCCTTAAGGGGTTGACCTCCCCTTCATGCAAGTGTTTCTGGGTTTATAAAGGACATGAAGTCTTGGACTTGATTGAGGGGCCATGACTGTCTGTTTTTATGACTCCAGATAGACTTTTGTTCACTTAACTTAGAAGTATTTTACTTACACAAATCAAGTAAGAATTTAGTAGGCTTCCCATCTACAACTTTTAGGAACATCGAGATCCCATAGGCAATACAATTGGTCTCTGCAAGTCACACTCTTCTGATTTCTGCTTTGACTCTGCTGCCCATTATGGGAACCATGTCCACCTTGCCTTTGGCAAATGAGGGTCACCCTTTGGCCCCCGCTGCTCTGTGATCAATTATTCCCAATGCATTGAGCTTTTCCTCTTTAGTTGCAGCAGTTCCAATTATAAGTTCTAGCCTACAGAGATGAGTGATAAAGGAGCTCTTCAAGGACTATGGGACTCCCCTCAAAAGTTATTTCTCACAGTTCTGTCAAAAGGTATGGCCTATGAACCATCCCATGTTGGATGATAAATTCACTCTACCATTCCACTCTTCCTAAGCCTTTGAATCCTTTCCTGTAGACTAAACCAATGTAGTCCAGGTATTTCAAATTCATGTACTGGGAACCACTTTTTGGTCCATGTCTGAGTCAACCAAACAAACTGATAGAGAGCTTTTTTAACTCCCCAAGCTACAATATTAATTGCAGTGTCTCTGCTTAGAGGCCCCATATCAGTAAATTGAGTCTGATCCAAATTTATGTTCCTTCCACCCTTATCCTACACCTTTGTTGAACATTCCCACACATATTCTCTGAATTTCTGTATAAATCTGAAAAATCAAGTCGTTCTTTGTACTTTTGTATCTCATCTTTAGGGTCCTGCTGGGACTTGAGTCTAGTTGTTGGTTTAGAAGCAGGGAGATGGTTAGGGTGGGTCCTAAGAGAATAGATGTCTTCGGAGGCAACTACATCAGAGGAAGCATTACAGTTTCCTTAGTGCAAAGTTAATCTCTTTTGATGGGGATAGAGAGGTTACCAATTGTACCAGCAAAGAAATTTATCATAATTTAGTAGTTCAAAGTCCCCAGCTTCACCAGGTCCACATTCTAATGTTCAGGATCCCATTCCTTTCCAATCAAGGCCCTCACTTTAACAGTAGACACCGTGTGAGGTTGGGAAATTAATTTGCAATTCAGCCACTTGCAAGATGAGATTCTGGGTTTGGTTTTCAGCAATCTCAGCTCTGCAGCTACATGAGAGAAGGGTCTCTCTCAGGGCAGACATAGTAGCTTTCAGGTCATTTATGTAGCACTTGAACTGGGAATTTGAACCCCTGAGCTCATCCTTTTCTTTCCTCACTTTGTCCAGTGACTTTAGAAGCAAACAGCCAATCTCATTATACTCATTAGTTTGACAAAAATGTTTAAAGAGGTCATATAGATGGTCACCCTGAATTGTATCTCCTGTAGGTGTTTGGTTACAAGTATCCAGTGATGATGTTTTGCATATTTCTATCACCACATCATTCATGGACTATCAGTGCTCTTTCCTACTGGAAATAGTCATTAGTGTCTTTAAATCTAATCAGAATAGAAAGCCAATTCCAGAAGCCTGAGAACCAGTTCAGAAAACTCATCTTTAAGATTCTGTGTCTCTAGAACCACTCTCAGAACCAAAATCAGTATTAGGGTTCTCCAGAGAGAATAAACAGAATATGAATGTGTATATGTATTAATATAGAGAGACTAAGTCTCCCTTATGAGAGAGACTCATGTAATTGTGGAGGCGTGGCAACTCCAAAATCTGATGGTAGGCTGGCAGGTTAGGACCCGGAGAGTTGCGGTGCGTCCAAGGGCAATCTGCTGGAAGAACTTGCCCAGTGGAGGTCAGTCTTTGTCCTATTGCGTGGCAACTCCAAAATCTGATGGTAGGCTGGCAGGTGAGGACCCAGAGGAGAGTTTCGGTACGTCCAAGGGCAATCTGCTGGAAGAACTTGCTCAGTGGAGGTCAGTCTTTGTCTTATGAAGGCCTTTCACTTATTTAATGAGGCTCTCCAAATGTGCAGAATACTCTGCCTCACTCAAGTCCACTGATTTAAATGTTAACCTTATTCAAGAAACACCTTCATAGAGCCTGGCCAGTGTGGGTAAGTGGTTGAGCGTTGATCTATGAACCAGAAGGTCACGTTTTGGTCAGGGCACATGCCCTGGTTGCAGGCTGAATTCTTAGTAGGGGCATGCTGGAGGCAGCTGATCCTGATTCTCTCTCATCATTGATGTTTCTATCTCTCTCTCTGAAATCAATAAAAATATATTTTTAAAAACATCTTTACAGACACACCCAGAATCATGTTTGACCAAATATCTGGGCCCCATGGTTCAGCCAAGTCGATGCATAAAATTAATCATCACACTGTCTTAACCTCATCAAAGAAATGAGGATATTAGATGGTGTAACAAATTTTAGGGCTCCTCTTGTTGGAAAAATTCTGTATTTTTATAACTTCAATTCTTATTCCCGCAGTATTTTGTTTTTCGACAAACAAACCCACGGTCTTACCTTTGGTCTCTTGAGATGTCAATGGTTTTGCAGGATGGTTATAGAAAATCAAGTTCCCTGAAATTTTCTGGTCTGTTTGAACCATGTTGGAAACCCACACAGGTGATGTTTGTTTTGAGTTCCTAAGACCCTCAAAGATCTTCTGACCGCAGGGATGAAGCCTGCACGTTTATCTCCCTAGAAATGGGACTAATGCAAAAGGGAACAGATCTGCTGTACAGCCACCAAACAACCCAGGATGCCTTATGGAAGGGGCTTAAAATAGCATGACAGTTCTCCAGCAGTGTAGTCAAGCAAAGGACTGAGGAACCATTAACATAAACCTCCTTCATGTTCCTGTGGCTTTAACTTTAAATGGACTACTGATTCTAGTATTTTTCTCTTCAGCCCTGATCTCTTTCTGGCCTCCTGTTCTTTCGATATCCTTTCATTACCCCAACTTTCTGCCTGGAATTTTCCACCCTTTGGCGTTTTCTCTCTTGAGATGCTTATGTAACTGTTTACTTTGGTGACTTATTCCATTAGTTCCTCTCTGGACAAGATGATTTCCCTAATCTCCTTTACATCCCAGGGCTCCTGAATTCATAATTTGGATTCCTGTTGCCTCTTAAAGTCATTTGTGTCAATCATTTCTTAATAGAATTTATATTTTTCTACCTATTAACTGCTTTCCTTGTGAGAATTTATACTGAATCAAAATGCCATGTGTCCTCAGGAAACTCATTTTTCTCTCCAGTTGAAGTTTACTACTCTGAAAATGAACATTCCTGACCATTAAGTTGCCTTCTAGCTCTGAAGCTCTTTGTCTGTCTTAGTAAATGATCTTGAGGTTTAACAGTCATTGCAGAAACAGTCAGCAAATATGAAATTTGATAAATGACTTCCTCTGTCACTTTCACAGTTGGGTGTCTGTCCTGTTTCTATGTGACAATCATCCAATATTCTCCAACTCATAGGTTTCTTTCTTTTTTGTTTTTTATCCTCACCCGAGGATATTTTTCCATTGCTTTTTTGAGAGAATGGAAGAAAGAGGGAAAGACAGAGAGAAATATTGATGTGAGAGAAAAACATCGATTGGTTGCCTCCTGCACGAGCTGTGACCAGGGCCCGGGCTGGGGAGGAGCCTGCAATCGAGGTACATGCCCTTGACTGGAATCAGAATCTAACACAGGTCCCTTTGGTCCACAAGCCGACACTCTATCCACTGAGCCAAATGGGCCAAGGCATAGGTTTCTTATTCTACTTTTTGTTGTTGTTAATCCTCATCCAATGATATTTTTCTATTGATTTTTAGGGAAGAGAGAGGGATTGAATTTTTGTTTCCATGCAGTAGGAGACTCCAAGAGCATTGTAATTCATTACCCCAGCACTCCTTAGAGCAGTTGTCTTTGAAGGGAATGTCAATCAATACCAGGGTGTTTGCAAAATATTATTGGAGTGCAGAAAGAAATATTCATACCTTATTACAGTTATTGTAATATCATCCTTTATAATTATCTTCATTTTATATTTCATAATGTCTATATTAATATGCTAGTAGATATTTAGAGAATTGTCTTTATATCTATGTACAGTGTACTTTGTCAAAAGTTTTTTTACTGTTTAGCATGTGTGATTAAAGACTTTGGAAGTAAAACATTTGCTCCTTTATATGTAAAATCATTAGGGTCTTGTATTAGTCAGGGTTCCTTGGCTGTAAGCAACAGAAGCTAACTGACCAACTGTGGCAAGAACTGAAAACAACACTGGCTGGCTTGCAAAGTCAAGGGAAAAGGTGGACCACCAACCTCCTAAGAAGAGAGCTGTGGCAGCCTTGGACCTCACATGCAGCCTCACCTGGTCTAATCCTTAGAGCCCTGCCATTGGTTGACTCAGCTCTAGTTATCTCCTTCCCTGAGAGTCTCCACTAAAAATTCACACTTCTAAGACAGAGAGCCTGAATGGTCTACCTTTCGTCAGCATCCTTTCATAAATATCTGCTGTGAAATATTTTCTGCCACCTGTGTCTATAAATTCAGACGCTGAGACATGAATACTTGCTGAAAAATGCCAATTATGATGACATAAATTTCATATCCAGAAAGAGAAAAAATGTACCATGTGATTAGCCTAAAATGTTATTTTTCTGCCAGAAGCAATACTTCTGATTTTTGACTTGGTTGTGGTTTTTTCCTTTCCCTTTCCATTTCAATTATATGATATTTGAATTCTTAAACTATTTTTATGAATTTGAAACAAAAATATTCACAGTCAAATATAATTTAATTTTTTGTAAATAATTATAAACCCTTAGATTATATTTTGGTAAATTTAGAATCAATTTTAAATTAAATTGCTTTTTAAATCCTTTTTTCGTTTACATAATCAATTGTATATCAATATTACTGTGAAATTCAAGCTTATTGACTTCTGATTTAATTCATAGAAAAAGACAAGTTAAAATGTTTAGAATTAAATTTAATTTTCCTGAAAGTAGAATGCCTGGAGTAGAGGTAGAGGATGTCTTTTGGAGAAATGCGATTCAATAAGTGCTGATTCCCTTTCTTCAGATAGTCTGCTAGAAAATATTTAATGGAGAACCTTCAAGCACAGGTTAGAAAATCTTTGAATTTGAAAAATGATTTAGTGAGGATTTTTTTCTGTCAAATAAATTTCTTTATAGGCAAAATTTGAAGGCCATAGATGAAGTCTGTTTAGGACAGGGTTTACATGTAGATGGAGTAGGTCATTAAGGGATGCAATTAATGTAGAACCAAAACATACTACCTGCCCCTTTGCTCAAGTACATTTCCACCAGTGAAACGCCCATTTGGCTGAATTTCATGATAAATGTCAAATGTCATCTTAAAGCAGTGGTTCTCAACCTTCCTAATGCCGTGACCCTTTAATACAGTTCCTCATGTTGTGGTGACCCCCAATTTCATTGTTACAAATTGAACATAATTAAAGCATAGTGATTAATCACAAAAACAACATGTGTTTTCCAATGGTCTTAGGCCACCCCTGTGAAAGGGTCGTTCGACCCCCAAAGGGGTCGCGACCCACAGGTTGAGAACCGCTGCCTTAAAGGAATCAAATGTATCCAATGTTAAGTTTCTATTAGTGCCTTTGTTCTATTTGGCTTGTACCTGGAAAGATAAACATCCAGAGCCTAAAACAAATGTGATGCCCAGGAGGTACTTTTCAAACCAGGGAAACCAGGGAGTGGAAGCCCAGGATTTGGATCTAACCCACCAATTCCAGAGGAGGTCAAGGGAAGCAGCACTGAACAGTCAGAAGCAAGTAACCAGGCCCTGTGTGAAGAGCAGGAGTTCTTGCTGTTAGTATCACTCTCCTGTGATATTAAAATGCGAGGAGAGAGGCTTCCCTCCTAATTTTCTTAAGGGTCAGTTATGATTATGTCTAACCAGTTGGAAGTAATGGGATGACATGATTGAAATATTTGGTTGTACCTCTTCATTGTAGTCCTTTGGTTTATATTCTCTCTCAAAGAAAAGAACAGATTCTACTAATGGTGCTGGTTTAAATAGATGCTGTTAATTTGAAACTTCCAGTCACCCCCTAGTCAGTGGTCGGCAAACTGCGGCCACATGTGGCTCTTTGACCTCTTGAGTGTGGCTCTTCCACAAAATACCACGTGCGGGCGCGCACGTACAGTGCGATTGAAACTTTGTGGCCCATGCGCAGAAGTCATTATTTTGTGGAAGAGCCACACTCAAGGGGCCAAAGAGCCGCATGTGGCTAGCGAGCTGCAGTTTGCCAACCACTGCCCTAGGTGAATGCCACCATAAAATATTTTCAGATTCACCAGAAATTGATAGTGGACAGAGGGAGGGAGAGGGTAGGAAGCATACCATTTAAATAACAATTACATGCCAAAATAGAAATAGAAGTTAGTATGATCAAAAGCAGATTAAAAGTCAGCATGGAGGACCTAAAACTTGAAATGATGCATTTGTTTGGATGCATATGTTTGGATGTGAGAAATGAAAAACAGGGGACCATTCTGTATTTTGGCTGTGCAAAAAATCCAGACGTGGGAAACTTTAATGTAAAGTTCAAGTCCAGTGGCACCTTAAGGGAACAGAATTTTAATATTACTTTGTAAGAAAATTTACTGCAATTAGAATCTGTTTACATGAAGCATTAATACAAGAATTAAGTCTTGTCTCTTCCTTCCAGGTGTGTCTGCACAGCTCACCAGCACCTGGCACCGCCGGAACACATCCGTAGGAACACCATTTTGGATGGCTCCTGAGGTCAGATAGAGTTTTGAGGCAGACAGATGTCGTATTTGATCCTTTCTGACTTGCCTTTTCATGAGTACTCTCTCTCCATGTGTGTTTTGGAATAACTCTAGATTCTTTATTGTGGGGAGCCGCTACAGCAGTGGTTCTCAACCTTCCTAATGCCGCAACCCTTTAATACAGTTCCTCATGTTGTGGTGACCCCCACTTTCATTGTTACAAATTGAACATAATTAAAGCATAGTGATTAATCACAGAAACAATATGTAATTATATATGTGTTTTCCGATGGTCTTAGACGACCCCTGTGAAAGGGTCGTTCAACCCCCAAAGGGGTAGTTTTACCCACAGGTTGAGAACTGCTGCTCTAGAAGGAAAAAGTCAGTTGTGTTGCTTTTAGGTGAGGTTTTTGCATGTGTGAGGAGGAACATGGGAGGTGCTCAATAAATGGGCTGTGAAGGAATACATGAGCAGATGAAGCATTGAGTGAATGAGTGAATCAGAGGAGAGAAGGAGAAATTGCTTGAAGCCTCACTTTTTCATTAAATTTACTTTTCATTGTTTATCATGTTTCTATATAAATGATGCTTAGATTCTGTTCTTAAATTATAACAGAAATATAATGAAAACCACTAACCTTATTGAAATCAGATTCAGGTCTGTTAATCTATACAACAGATTTCCATATGGAGTCACTCTGCTTAGGGACTGTGCTCAGCTTTGGTAGATTCTTTTTATTATTAGTGTTGGGAAGTTGTAGAAAACGGCCGAAATAGTTAAGGAAGAGTATTCTAGAGTCACATCTTCTCTCCACAGTCACTGTTAATGCCGGGTCTTTTTAATTATGTTTATCAGAAAACAACACTCTCTCTGCACCCTTTGGGAAAAGCTCTGCTATTTATCTACAATTTCCTAAGGAGTGAAGTGAGGAGAAGTAATTCAAACACTACATTAATATAGCAAAATCTTAGAATTAAATTTGTTTGAGGATTAAATCCTGTTGTGCTTTTTCTATTTGGATACTAATTCAATTATTACTTGCAAAAAAGTTAAATTGTAAAAGTAATAGTAAAATATGGAGAAAGGATAAATTATCTTAAGAAACTTATTTTTTCATCTTAAGAAACTTTTAAAGACTCCAGTGGATTAAAAAACTTTGTAGCAGTGAGTACATCTTAGAATAAAAATAAAAAGTATAGTCATATAAGCAAAAACAAAATAAATAAGAAAATCTCAAATGAAAGTTTTTTTAGAGTTTGTCCTGATATATTGCTAGTTTTAGCAGCTTATGAAAAAATTTTAAAACTGAGAAATTAATAAAATATAGCTATAATACCAAGCATTGCATTTTATTCACATATTTAATTATTAATATAATAAATACTATATGAGAAATTAATAAAATATAGCTATAATACCAAGCATTGCATTTTATTCACATATTTAATTAATAAATACTATAAGATTAATCATTATATTATCATATAATTAATATTAAATAACTGATGATCTAGCTTTATATTTTTTAATGTTAATTTATAGTAACAAAGCCATTATTATATGTTTAAGTTTGTCACTCAGTAAAAAACAATTTGATTAATGGGTCTTGAAACCACCCTATGCATAAAAGGAAATATTTTGACCTATCTAAAATTTAATTACCAAAGTACTATGAGTTAATAATTAAAATTTATACTTTAAACAATGTTTTTATTGATTTCAGATAGGAAGGGAGAGGGAGAGAGATAGAAACATCAATGATGAGAGAGAATCATTGATCGGCTGCCTCCTGCACACCCCCCACTGGGGATCGAGTCTGAAACCCGGTATGTGCCCTGATCAAGAATTAAACCATGACCTCCTGGTTTAGAGGACTAAGCTCAACCACTGAGTTATGAAGCCAGGCTAAAATTTACACTACTTAATGTGCAATTACTAGACAGTCAGACAAGCTTATCCAATCTGTTCTCTGTATTTATGAGTCTTTCTTTTTTGTTTATTTGTTTATATTGTTCTTTAGATTCCACATAAAAGTGAAATCATATGGTATTTGTCCTTCTTGGACTGACATATTTTACTTAGCATAATACCTTCTAGGTCCATCCATGCTGTCACTAATGGTAATATTTCATTCTTTCTTATGGCTGAGTAATATTCCATTTTATATTGAACATGAATTTTTTGTTGTTATTATTAATCCTCACCTGAGGATATTTTTTCCATTGACTTTTAGAGAGAGAGTGGAAGGGAGGAGGAGAGACAGAGAGATATACATTAATTGGTTGCCTTCTGCACATGCTCCAACCAGGGCCAGGGATCAAGCTGCAACTGATGTACGTGCCCTTGACTGGAATCAAACCTAGGACCCTTCAATCAATGGGCTGGTGCTCTAACCACTGAGCAACCAGCTAGGGCTGCACATCAATTTTTAATACAAAACTTGGGACTCATGCTTTCTTCTGGTACTTCAGGCTATGCTTTCTGATTTCAGCATTTCACTCTCCTGTGATATTAAAAACTAGAGGCCCGGTGCACGAAATTCGTGCATGGGTAGGGTCCCTAGGCCTGGCCAGTGATCAGCGCCAATCTGGGGGGTGATTGGCGAGGTGATTGGGGCCCCTGCTCACACCCACCTTGGCTGGCCTGGCGCCGCTCGCTCGCCACCCCCGCCCTCCCCCCACTGCCTCCTGTAGGGGCCTGTGGGCTGGGGGCAGCTAAGGCAGTGATGGCGAACCTATGACACGCTTGTCAGAGGTGACACGCGAACTCATTTTTTTGGTTGATTTTTCTTTGTTAAATGGCATTTAAATATATAAAATAAATATCAAAAATATAAGTCTTTGTTTTACTATGGTTGCAAATATCAAAAAATTTCTATATGTGACACGGCACCAGAGTTAAGTTAGGGTTTTTCAAAATGCTGACACGCCGAGCTCAAAAGGTTCGCCATCACTGTCCTACATTGAGCATCTGCCCCCTGGTGGTCAGTGCATGTCATAGCGACTGGTCGTTCCACCGGTCAGTTGATTTGCATATTAGGGTTTTATTATATAGGATACATTGGTAGGACAAGCTGGGAAGTGCTGTGTAAGATTTTGTCCCCATCATCATACTGACTCTAAGTTGGGAAGCTATATATTCTCTCTCTAGAGAAAGATAGAGATAGAGATAGAGATAGAGATAGAGATAGAGATAGAGATAGAGAGAGAGAGAGAGAGAGAGAGAGAGATAGAGATACATAGAATTTATGCACACATACATATAATTTATGCACACATACAGGTGCTAAGAATAGAATTGATTATGGCCTTCTTGTCTATTTATTCAACCCAATAGCATATATTTGCTTCTATATTCTTCCTCTATCCCATCTTCTTGCCTCCTTCCTGGAGGAACTTCTGTCCTAGATGTTTTGTTTATCATTGCCTTCCTTTTATTTTTTAATCACACTCATATGTTTACATTTAAACTCTTTTCTGTTCTTGCTGATAGTATTAGGTATGAGTAAAGATATATTGATGAAGGAGTCACCCTTCCTGGATGGAATGTGTGTAAATGCCACCAAGTAAACGCTGTGCCAACACCGGGATATTTTAATGTATTAAGCTTGATGTTAAATGGAGTCAGACAGATGAAATATTGTTCCAGACAGGGCCTTAGATTTCTTTTGCTTTATGTATCATTTCAAAGTACTGTAGTTAAATGATAAACTCTAACCTGCCATCATCCCCAAGTCATTTTTATTTGTCTTAAAAGTTGGAATTCACAAAATGTAAAATTTTTAAAAATGTAAGTAGTTTTTAAATGTAAAGTTGAATTTTCTTTCTGTGATCATTGATATTATAAGTCATTATTTGCAGTCCATCTGTGTTTATATTTGCATATCTAGAAATAAATTCTGAGGTAATTATTTAGTAATTGTTCTCTGTAATACTATCTTATAATATTGCAAAAAATTCCATTTTTTCTTATTTCTCTATTATATCCTTTGATTAGTGAAAATTTTAAAAACCTGGCTGTAGTTTTACAGTTTAGAATGCTCCCAGGTAAATATTGATAAATCTTTACCAATGTTTATTTTTACTCAGTGTATTTTTCTTTTATTAATGGTGTAAACCTTATTGCATTCCTTCAAACTTGTCTCATTCCTCCCTTGCCTTCCAGTTACCAGGAGAGATCAAGGCCATTTCATTATACCGCTCTCAACCTTATTTTTTAATTCACTAAGATATGTTCTTTATCTTGCCATGACAAATGACTTCATTCACCAATCAGATGTTCACTGAGTGTCAGGGATTGCATAGTCTTTAGCTGTGCATTTGATCCCATCTCTTTCCATTTGGGACACTGTTTCTTTGCCCTTTCTGTTTGACATTTTCAAAAATATTTCTTTTCATAGGCTTCTTCCCTTATGTTTGCAAACCCGTGTTTGCTAAGGTATTCTCTGTTCTCAGTCTGAAAATACTACCGCTAATAACAGTTTAAGCTTTTACTCTCCCAAGTTACTGGCTTTACTTGTAGCTATCAGACTTCATCAGCTTGAACACTTACACATTATTCTAAATGTCTTGCTACATGCTTGTTAAAGTCACAAACTTCACTTTTTTTCTTCAGTTTGCAAACCCGTGTTTGCTAAGGTATTCTCTGTTCTCAGTCTGAAAATACTACCGCTAATAACAGTTTAAGCTTTTACTCTCCCAAGTTACTGGCTTTACTTGTAGCTATCAGACTTCATCAGCTTGAACACTTACACATTATTCTAAATGTCTTGCTACATGCTTGTTAAAGTCACAAACTTCACTTTTTTTTTCTTTCGTTTTCCACTAGGTGATTGCATGTGAACAGCAATTGGATACCACTTATGATGCCAGGTGTGACACGTGGTCCCTGGGGATCACGGCCATTGAGCTAGGGGATGGAGACCCTCCACTAGCCGACCTGCACCCCATGCGAGCACTCTTCAAAATACCAAGGTCAGTGGATTCTGACACTCGGCCCAGTGTCTGCAGCCCAGTTTTCTTCCTCCAGCTACTGAGTGCTCATCATGCTCATCATGGAAATACTCAGATATATTTCAGCAAGTTGGGGGCAAAATGGCCTGGAATATCATTCTACTTCTTCGAGATATTGTGTTTGTTTAATAGTTTCATTTTCTTGGTCTGTTTGAGTAGAAGAGTTTTTTTCTTGATACTTGGTATGCCTTTTTTTTTCTTGTAAGGATTTGATATCAGAAAAAGCAGTTCCTCCCAGTCTTTACCCGCTCCCAAATTAGTCGGTGAGGCACCATAGTCCACAGTCAATGCAACAGTGATTTGATTCTCTTCACTCTATCAATCTAGTTATTTCACTGCTTGCTAAGACTTCTCTTTGTTTAGGACTTTAACATTAAGAAAATTGTAAATAAAAATTATTGATAAAATAGTAATTATTTAAAATATGTTAATGTTTTGAATATATTAATATTAAACAGTAGACCTAGAAGAATTCTTTTCTTTGGAGCCAGGAAAGCACATTCCTGTATCTATGTAGACCCCTCCCCTTCAGTTTGTATATTGACAAACTTTCCCCTGCTTTTTCTATTACTAATTAAACTCTATTTTATATATTTGGTTAGTTCCTAGATAGTTCAGAAAGCTGATATGAAAAGACTGCCTATATTTAGTATAGATGTAATATCTTCTGAAGACTTTCTTAAGGATTTTGCCTGGTACCTTAATTCTAATGGAATGACAGGGGTCCAGGGCTGAGTGGTAGGTGGTATGTTATAGTTTGTTAGCACATTTTCTGTTAAATTCTCTGGTCCCAACACCTATAGAACATATAATCATATGTACGAAGTCTTGGGGGTCGTTTTCCAGTCCTAAGAATTCATGCTAATATTTTATATTCATTTCCAAATGGATCCTTTTGGAATATTTGGCATGTAATTAAATTATAATAACACCAAACATTTGACTTTGTGATGTTACTTTTGAGTTTCCTGTCCTATCTATAGGTTCTGAATGATAACACATAACAATGTCAATGTATTTTTAGACATGATTGTTTGTAAAATATATTGCTTATTTGGTAAGTGGAGAAACAAGATTACAGAAAAGAACAGAAAACCTGCTCTACACCACGTCTAAGTATGAGGAAAATGGAAAAAAAATTATTATTTCCTAACTCCTTCTATGTAACATGAAGCACTGTATTTTCTGAACCATTTTAATGATGGTTTCAGTGACCATAGCTAGCCCAGTGTTATTACTTTTGGTGGTGTTGCTGCATGGAGGAGTGATGACACCATTGATACATGTCACCATGAGCAAGGCACTTAAGGAAACTACCTCATCTTAGTTATTTCTTACTACTGTCACCACCAGTATATCTCTAAATGGAACTCTAAGAACTCCTAGTGACTCTAGAAACAATTATAACAATGGGATCTGAAAAGGTACCCAGTTCTTAGTGCTCTAAAATCACCAAAACTCTTATCCTGAGCAAGCCAATAGATCGCTTACAAAGGAATTTTTCAGGAGGACAAGAAACAAAGCAAGATTGTTGGAGGAAAGAATTACTTCTTTTAATGTGAAATCAGCAATCTCCAAATAGTCCAAAGGATTGTAAAATGAGCTTTAGGGGTGAGCCAGGGTAGATGAGTAGCTGCACTTTTCTTTAATCAGACTGTACATTCATTTCATTATAAGCTATTCAAGGAGTAATGCAGGACTGAAGACAAAATGTTTCCATCCCACTACTGAAAACAAAGAGCTGTTAGAATGAACATAAAGTGGTACCCTCATGGTTGATCAATGTTGCTTGATTACAGAGTTAGCTCAGCCTCATTTTCAAGTGAAGTTCTGTTGTATTCATGAACATGTCGAAGAAGAAAAGATTGGTTCAGCTTAAAAATTGAAAGGAATTAATAACAAAATCTTTTAAGTGGCATTCAGAGCTTTATAGCTAATCATATTTTTCAGTTCCTTACTTCTGTGGCACTATCTCCGGCCACATATTCAGTAACAACAGAACTCGTGAGGACGTTGTCCTGTGCCTCTCTCTGCTGAAGTTTCCTCTGTCTCCTTAGCAACTCCTCTCGGGTCACCTCTATGTACTCTGGACATCCCGCAGGGACTTCTGCAAGACTCAAAGCAAAAAATTTTTCCTAGTATTTCTTATTTCTGTTCTGCTCAGTATTGATGCTTTCCCCCACGGCTCTCAGCTAAAAGCAAGAAGATTCTTTAAAAGAAAAAAAAAATTATCGTTAGAAAAATTGGGTCATCTATTAAATGCTTTCAGAGAAACAAGAAACTTGTCATTTTTTATAAAGAATGATTAATAACTCATTTATCTGCCTGTGAATTGGAAAATGATGCGTATAATACTTGATTTTACCCAGCAGGACCTGTGAGGACAGTACTGGATTAGTCCGGTTCTGCCCCTAATTTTGCACTGACTGACAGGTGTGTCTAATTCAACCTTGATTATTTTTCTAGGAATCCACCCCCCCCGAAACTAAGGCAGCCTGAGATGTGGTCAGCAGAATTCAATGATTTCATTAGCAAGTGAGTAACAAGATAGTCTTTTTTTTTTTAATCAAAGAAGCACCACCTTGCTAACTTAGCAATGTGCCTTTTAGAACAATTCCTTCATGTTTCCTCCTTACATTTTATTTATTAAATAGCCCCAGACCATTAGCAAGTGAGTAACAAGATAGTCTTTTTTTTTTTTTTTAAATCAAAGAAACACCACCTTGCTAACTTAGCAATGTGCCTTTTAGAGCAATTCCTTCATGCTTCCTCCTTACATTTTATTTATTAAATAGCCCCAGAGGTTTCCACTATCTTCTTCAAAACAAGCATTTGTTGTGTCTTGTGAATATTCAGTGAATTCATTGTTGCCTAAACAATGACCTCAGGGCCCTGTTGATTCACTTATTGGTAATAAGTTCTGCGGACTTTGCATCATCCAATAACATATTCTCCTATCCACCTGCCTTTAGCAGCTACGCCTTCAGCTTCTCCCACCTGTTCACCCACCATCTATTTAGTCTGTTATTTAACCCTTCATTTATCTTTATCATTAATTCTCATCATGATCAGGCAATATTTATTGTAGTTGGTGAATCTCATAATCATATAGATAAAATGCTTATACATTTGAAATTCAGTGAACATTTTAAATTTGATGGATATTTAGCTCAAGTGCAGTACCTTCAGACAGTTGACCAGATGCCATGAGTTCAGACATTTCTAAATATCTGTCCCACAGACTCTGTTTTCACAATTTTTATTATGACTTCACCTTAGAAAATAAGGGTAAGAGATGACCCCAGGTTGTAAATGGAAGAGAAGGGTCATTAAGATTTGGTGTCAGACTCCACTCCAAAAAATGTAGAAAGGGCAAAGAAAGTAGAGGAACCAGTCATACCCATCCATAACTGCTATCACTGGTTTTCCTACCAAGAATATCTGCTTATTATTACAAAGTCAGGTGCATAGATTTAAGAGTTGTGGAAACCTAAAAAGGATTGATAATAGTTTTTTTTTCTTAGTTTTCACTTAATCAGTCATTACTGAGTATGTAGTATGCACTAGAGAATATTTAATAAACTGCAATAAAATGTCATAAATCTCAGGAGAATCATTGGTAACTCTGAAGGGCTCCCCACGATTCATAATTATGCCCATGTTTGCAGATCCTTCCACGCAGATCCTGAGTGGAACCTGGTGATGACATTTCACACAAGTTCACCTCTGAGGAACATTTACTGATTTCCTCCAGGCAGTTAATATTCTGTTCTGGGTGCTCTCGTTGTAGTGTGTTTGTCTTCCTCTTGTAACATTGCCACTTTCATTCAGCTCCCTTCTTAGAGGTCTTTCTCCCTACCTAGACAGAAAGTAATGCCAGGGCACTGAATGTGCCTTACCTGCCACTGTAACTCCAGTGTCTTAGCGAAGTGCTTGGTACACATCAGATATTTTATGAAGTTTTACTTGAATAAAATAATTTTATATGTGACTGAGTGCAATACAAGTGCTGCAGATGTCAGAAATCAACAGTCTGTTAAACTAAATGAAAACTGAAAGCTCTTGTTTGTATTTTTAGATATCATCATTCTTATTCCTTAGCATATTTTATTTAGCATACCTGGGAAATACCTTTTTGGTTAAGCCCAGTAAAATAAATTACCAAATTACCATTTCAGGAAGATCAACAATACAGATTAGAAATGGCACTGCTGAAATCAAGGCATAAGTTCCTTCTTTTTTCCTTTTTCTATATCCCCAGATGACAGCCCAACTCTGACCAGTGTTCTCATAATCATAGATGCTCAGAATCTCAGGGTTGGAAGGGTATTGTAAATTTATGTAGCCCATTCTTATATTAGTAGAGTAAATCCTTTTTAAACATGTCCACTGAGCAGTCATCCAATCAGTAGACACCCCTAATAAAAATAATCATACTTCCCAATGCTGCCCAGTCTATCTTTGGGAAACCTCGCTGTTGAAAGTTCTTCATTATCTATATTTTTTCATTTTTAAATATATTTTTATTGTTGATGGTATTATAGCTATCCCCCATTTCCTCCTCTTTCACCCTCCTCTCAGCCGCTATCTACCCCTCCCCAGATCTTCATTACTGTATCGCCCTTGTCCATGGGCTATGCATGTAAGTATATAAGAGGGATCTCTTACCCTTTGGGACAGCATGGATGGGCCTGGAAAATATGTGAAGTGAAATAAGCCGAACTTAGTGAGATCATGTGAAAGACAAATATCACATGATCTTACTTATTTGTGGAATCTAATGAACAAAATGAATTGACCAACAAAATAAGACCTGAAGCAGGGAGGCATGGAACAGACTGACATACCTGGAGGTGGGGTTGGGAGTACAAGAGGAGTTAAGCCAAAGAAAGTTCTTCCTTATATTAACCAGAAATCTGTTTCCCTCTTAATTCTATCAACCCATCTGTGGCTTTTTTTATCCCCTGTAATCACTGAGAACTGTCTAATCTCTCTTCCAAATATTTGAAGACAGCATCTCAGCTGATTGAACATCCTAAGTTTGTTCCAATGTTCCTCCTGTGATGTTGCGTTGATGCTCTCACTCCCCACCTCCTTTCTATGACTCTGCTCTGGGCAAACCTCTCAAGAAGAAGTGTGACCTACATGTACATCTACTCTATGACCTCAGAAAACATCTACTGACATGGAATTTAAACATCCTCAATACATTAATCTCCTCAAATGGGTTAGCAGTTTTATCACATAGAAAGAATTAGATCAATGAGAAGCCTTTAGAAGCGTTAGTGAGGGAAACTGAAAAGTTTATTTTAATTTCAGATAAGTATTAAAACTGTAATGACTTGTTATTTATTTTTAGCTAGTAACATGTAAAGGAGACTTCATGGTGGAGACCGAGTTTAATTCTTACTATGCAATAATGCTTTCAGGGAGACTGGGGAAGTAGTATTTAGTAGCATAATCGCAGATGTGTGCACTTTCACAAATAATCCATTTTGTCCCATTTCTTTTTAACATTTTTGAGATGTTTTTGAGACCTGGGCCGAGTGATTATGAGGCACATTATTCTCTTATGTTAGAGTAGTTTTAGGAATATGAGTCATACTTTATATAACTTATCTAATAATTGCATGTTCTTTTTTGCCAGTGCAGGTGCTTGACTAAAGATTATGAAAAGCGTCCAACAGTGTCAGATCTTCTGCAGCATAAATTCATTACTCAAATTGAGGGAAAAGACGTGATGTTGCAAAAACAACTCATGGAATTCATTGACATTTATCAATGCATGGGAGGCACAGAAAAGGCCAGGTAATCAAATAACATCTTAACTCTAAAAGTCCAAGGATCATCTAAAGACTGAACAATTTTATAAGGAAATAGGTAAGGTGAGAAAAGAGCTTAAATTCCATGGTTGTGGTTTGGAGATCAGGGGCACTTACATGAAAAGTGATTGTCAGAAGTTGAGTTGCATCCGAAATTGGTAAAATTACTGGCAGCATTTTTATGAAAACTTCCTCAAAACAAAGAATGTAAACTTAATAGGTGACTAGTATTAGTGTAAAATTTTCATGTATTTTCTGCTCCTCTGTAAAGTAAGATATCTTAGAATTGAGATTTAAGAAGGAACATAAAATTTGTTTTTTTTGATACTATTATTTGTTGGTATCATTTTCCTTGGTTAAATTATATCCAAAAATAATTAATATATTTATTTATACTTCTTACTTGGATTTTTAAAAATCGATGTATTTATAATAATGCCATATTTTTTATATATTATAGATAGTATATGTGTTTATTAGGAAATTTAGAAGATACAAAGAAATGTAGAAAAAAAATCAATCTATAACCTTATAGTATCTTATGAACAGAAATATATTTTTAAAAAGTTGAGTAATATTTTTGTGTTTTGGAGACTGCCTTTTTTCATTGAATAGTGAATATCTATGTCATTAAATATCCTTCTACCAAAAAATTTTAATGCCTGCACAACATTCTCTTGCACAACTGATATAAATAATCCTCTATTATTAGACATTTAAGTTGTTACTAGTTGTTTTTATTCTAGTAAGTAACACCACAATGAAAAAAGCTGTACTTCAATCTTTTATTATTTCCTTAAGATAAATTACTATAGATGGTACTGTTAAATCAAAGAGTAGTCATTTGTCATTTAAATTCTTTCTTGAGAATCCTATTAGTTTCATCTCAGGAGCCTATCACTATTTAGGGAGTTGGACATGACTTAAGAGACAATTATATTTGAATTTTTTTTGCAGTTTTACATATGTAATTCCTATTTTCTTAAGGCCTACTGTATGCAGGACATTGTATGAGGACTCTATTTATATTGCCCCATGGGCTTTTATAACAACCCGGAGAGGAATGTGTTTGATACTTCATTTTCATAGCTGAGGAGAACTGAGGTTTGAAGAGACTCATTAACTTGTACGAGGCTGTAGAAGTAATGAATGACTTAGCAGGATTTCAAATCCTGATCCCAAAGCCCAAGCTTTATTCGAATCAGAGTAAATGGCCTAACAATTGTGGAAGATCTGGGGAGGTATTCTCCTTGCCTATGTGAGCTTACAACTTTGCTGGAGAGACAGAACTAATACACCTGTAATGAGGAAAAATTAAAGTTGTGAGTGGAATAGAGTGCCAAAAAGAAGGAAGCAGGCATGGGGTTTATAGCAAAGAGGTGGTCTTTGGCTCAGACAGGCTCATATTTTTATCCTTGTGTGAATACAGTTTTATAGTCTGCCACAGTCCCATCCTTCTCAAAACAAACAAACAACAAGCAGTCAAACAGGAACTAAAGTATATACCAGCGTTGTACAGGGTGTTCAATGTCAAGAACTCTGAGGGACCTGAGGTTTTACCCTACTTGAAAGCTAGTAAGTTGACTTGCCAGTTTCGTGAAGGCTAGAAGAAGAAGATAGGAGACTCCTGGATCAGAGACAGAGGACATTGTTACTCACAGTTAAGTCAGCAGCATGGGTTTTATGTTCATGTTTGTTGTCCTTGCCCGACAGGTCATATGGGTGTAGGCCTAAGTAGGTACTGTATACACAGTGGGTTTGCCTCACAGTTGAGGAACCCTGAGCATGAGAAACTAATCTTTTAAAGGGTCTGCTAGCAAACCAGTCCAAGCTTATCCCTGGAGCAAACATTATCTTAACTTCCATCTGTTCTGGAGGGAGATTTTATCTTTGGATCGTAATCCTGGTGCTCTGAATTCTAGTGATAAACAATTTTGAAAACTGCTATATTTTGGGCACTGTGTTAGACTCAATACTTCTGTTTCTGAGTCACAAAATTTATTCTTATTTATCCAACTAAGAACTCAGAATATGCTTTCAATGTGAGAACTCATGTCTTACATAATTATGGGAAATTTTCAGTCATTTCTTTAAATATTGATCCTTTTTTTCTTTTTTTACTTATAAGAGATAAATATTGAAATGTCCTACTTTACCTTATATATTTTATAATTTCTTTTTCATGCTGTCATCCATTTATTAATCTCTGCTGCATTCTGGATCATTTCTTCAGAATTGTTTCCCAATTCACTAATTCTCTCTAAGACTAGGTCTAGTATACATTTATTCTATATAGGGATTTTTTCATGCTAATATTTTTATTAACATCTGTATTTTTCATTTCTAGACTTTCTCACAGTTTTATCTTTTCACCATTTATTCTTTATTCATTTATGACTTCTTATAAATGACTATTCATATACGGCAAATTTGTTTGTGTATGTGTGAATTTAATTCCTTCCTTTTGCTCTTTTATCTTACACTATTTAGCAGTTAATTTTTGATTTCCATTTCAATAATGGTGAATTGTCCTGGTTAGTGAGTTTGTTTCCTTAATATTTGGTTTCCTTCTGTTGTTTAGAATTTTAGTTTACTCTCTCATCTTGGATGGGGTTTTTTGTGTTTTGCTTTTCTTTTTTTGGCATTCTTTTCTCCTGTTTTGAAGGTTTTTTTTCTTTGCTGTAATGTGGCTTCAGGAACCCCCTAGCCCAAAGCCTTGCTGCCTAGCATTACTTGAGGATATTGCAGATCTAGTGAACAAGCCAGTATGAAGTAGACCCCATATCTCTGCTCCATTCTGTGATCTTGAGTACCTGGCTGCATGAAAGGGAGAAGTGCAGAATTTTTTCAATCTTCTCTTCTAGGCAAGGGAAACCCTTACATC
>NW_005358043.1:238208-243376 GCF_000412655.1 Myotis brandtii | reverse complement strand
CAGGCCTCTTCTGCCTATTTCTAGTTCTGGGCTTCAAGTCAGCCTATAGTTTCTGCCCTCTGTATATATGGTCTCTTAGGTTCACTTTTACTTTCCACAAGTATATGTTTGAAGGAGGTGGGAGTGGATCTTGAATTATTAACCCACAGTGCTTTTTGATTACAGATCTTAGTCCCAAGTCATAGGAGGAGGGAAGATTTTACTGCTCTCAGCATTTTTATACTAGTTCCAAATTATGAAACGCTGGAGGCCCAGTGCGCACACTCGCTTCCCCTTGCCTCAGCTGGCCGCCCTGCCCATCGCTGCTCGTAGCTCTCCTCTGCTAGTAGCCCGTGCCCCACCCCGCCCACCATGAGAGCCACTGCTCATTTGGTCATGACGGCATTATGGTGAGACAGCCATGGGCCTTTTATATAAGAGACTAGAGGCCCAGTGCATGAAATTCGTGCATGGAGGGGAGGGGATCCTTCAGCCTGGCCTGCACCCTCTCCAATCTGGGACCCCTTGGAGGATATCCGACTGCCGTTCGCAATCCGGGACCGCTGGCTCCTAACTGCTCACCTGCCTGCCTGCCTGATCACCCCTAACCACCTCTGCCTGCCTGTCTGATCACCCCTAACTGCTCCCCTGCTAGCCTGATCGCCCCTAACCACCTCTGCCTCGTCCCGCACACAGGACCCAAGATTCCCTTCTCTGGCCAGTCGCAGGCACCTGGGACCTGAGCTTTCCTCCCTCTGGCTGGCTGCAGGCACCCAGGACCCGGGCCAACTTTGCCCAGGCCAGCCTCAGCCGCAGGGGACTGTGGGTGGGCAGCTTGTCCCTCTCCCAGGCTGCAGGTGCAGGCACAGCGATGGCACCCAGGACCGCAGGGCAGGCAGCTTGTCCTTCTCCCGGGCCGCAGGTGCAGATGCAGCCCCTGGCACCTGCGACCACAGGACGGGCAGCTTGTCCCTCTCATGGGCTGCAGGCGCAGCCCCTGGTGCCGGGACTGTGGGGCGGGTGGCTTGTCCCTCTCCCGGGCCACAGACCCAGCCGCTGGTGCCCGGGACTGCAGGGCATGCGGCATGTCCCTCTCCCCAGGTACAGGCACAGGTGCAGCTGCTGGCACCTGGGACCACGGGGGAGGCGGCTTGTCCCTCTCCCAGGCTACAGCCTGGCTGGTCCCCAATTCCTCTCTCACAAGCTCATTTGTGCCTGGCTGGTCCCCATTTCTCTCTCCCTATTGTTAAGTGTCTGAGCCGTTATGGTGTGACAGCATGAGGGCTTTGCATATTAGTGTTTGCATATTAGCTCTTTATTATATAGGATACTCAGGAAAGAAATGAGGCTCTAGTATACCACAGGCAACACCTGGGCAAAAATAGTCCTCTTCAAGATCACACAAAATCATTTGATTTGTCACAGTTCTCAAATTGATAAATTGATCTAAAATCTTACTGTGCTCAATCAACAAAGCTGACTCAAAGCTGATATTTTATTGTACCTGTTACTGACTTTTGAAATTGGATTGATATATGTGCTTGAGAGTATACTTTAAAAAAATAAGAAATCACATTCATTTTTAAAGAAGACCATTCTACTATACATTTTATGTAAACTGAGTACTCTAAATTTCCAGAGGATGGGGAGAGAGTGGTGTTAGAAGGCACTGTTGAATGGATACAAGAACTTTCTATTTTAAATCAAGGTCTGAGTATAATAAGTCACTTATAACTTCCTTAGCTAATTTGAGAAATGGAGATGTATGTGCATGCAGCAACTGCTTCCAAGACATACTCCTCATGGGAGTTATGGGCGACAATATTAGAGTGCAGACTAAATCAATGAGAAATTCAAATTATGGAATATTTTAAAAGGAAAGCTTAATTCCTCTGTTCAGTATTTTAAAATAATCAAAGATTTAATGGGAATGGATAAATGTCATGTGTAATGAAAGCATTCTTGACTAAAAACAACAATATAAGTCAACTTAAGAAGAAAAGCAATTTAGTGAAAAATAATGAATGTCTGAGACAGATAGCCAGGTCTGCCTGGGCATCAGCAAAGGAAGCAGGGTCCTCAAATATCCTTCCTCAAGAACTGCCAGTGAAACTCACCCTCCACCCACAACATTTCTTACAGCCACACTGGTTTCGTGAGTGCCACATCCACCTCAAACTGTCAGTAAGCTGACCTTGAGCTCTGTGTCACTCCCTTGACACTCTCAGGTCCATACAGGACCATCCGGTTCCCCATGCTTAGGTCACAGGCCCGTGCCGTGGGTGAAACATACAGAGAGACACTCTTGGTCCTCCCTCACTTCTGGTTTCTATGTGGGAGGCAGAGTCCTTCCTCTCAACCATCTGGGAACCACACCCTCCCCCAGGCCCTCAGACCCCTGGGCCCTGCAGAAGAAAGTATTCTGAGCTGCTGAAACAGTGAATATCCATTATGTGGAATATGCAAACAGTTTCCTAAAATTCTTTTTTATATACCTTGAACATTTACCTAAAAATATTATTTAAGCTGTGATTTGCATTCCCCGTAAATAAAGGAAAACCTAGCCTAGTATCTACTTGATGATGACAAATCCCAAATTGAAATTTCTTTCTGTGGTAGTTATAGTATTAATTAGGGGTCCAGTGCATGAATTCATGCACCTTGAAAGGAACTGTTGGCTGTGAGACTGCATTGGGCACAGCAGCGGGTCTTGGCCCATCCTCTGTGCCTCCGCCCGGCCCCTCCCACCACAGCCTCGGTTCCCTGTCTGCCAGCTGCCACCGCTCCCATGCCCTGCCAGCACCAGCCCCACTCACACCTGCTGACGGTGTGGAGTGATTGGGGTCAGCGCCAGCAACAGGTATGAGCAGCAGCAGGTGCGCCGGGTGGGATTGCGGCATGTGTGAGCAAAAAATTTTCAAATTTTCAGTAACCACCAGAGGTTCACCCGATGACAGCAACTGGTGCCCTGCCTTGGTCTGGCATGCATGCTTCCCCCCAATCACCTGCTTCTCCATCCTGCCACAGCCAACTGGTGGTCAGCGCACGTCATAGAGACTGGTTGTTCGGTTGTTCCGCTGTTCGATCTATTTGCATATTAGGGTTTTATATATATAGATATGTTATCCTTTAAATTTCTTTTGTTTTATTTACAAAGCAAAATAACTTTAATATTTTATTTGACATGCTCGATATGCTAGTGTTGATTAACTTTGAAATAGATAAATTACATTTTGAATATAATTTTATAGTAGCAGAAGGAATCTATGTAAAAATTTAGTAACTCAAACATAGTTATCTCTTAGGCCAAAAATACTAGCTGCATTTGTGGTGCTGTGCAATCACCCCCACCCCTACTCCCCACCTTCACTCCCACCCCTTGGCCTTGGCATATGTGGTTTTCAAACCAGGATATAAGGCAACTGTGAGGATATGATCCTGTGGTTTTCAAACCAGGATATAAGGCACATTTTCAAAGGATTAACAAATGAAAGACAAATTAGAAAACTGTCTAATCATTCAGTGCTAAAAGAGCTGTCAGTTCTTTAGTTAGGTGTAAGACTTTATGTAATGGAAATTCGCTTGAATGGGAGTTTTATTTAAAAAATGAAGGGAGAAAGCAGAAAAATCAATAATAAGTAATAATAAGGTTCTTTCAGTACAATTCAATGCATGGTTCCATTTTACTTTCTATTTTATGAGCAAGATAATTTTTCTCTAATGGCTGTGACCATGTCCTGGTGAGAATTATTCACCCTTTAAAGCATTTGCTCCTCCTTTCCCTTAATACATGGGATTTCTAAAATGCTATCCTGGCTGCTTTTACAATAAACAGCCTTTTGATTCCCGTTTCCACTTCAATTTCAAATATTTCAAAGATACTTCAAACTCAACATTTCCTAAATTGAACTGATGCTGTCCCACCCAAAATTAATTCTTTGTTTCCTGTCTTATTAATGGTACCGCTACTCATCCCAGTATGCCAACCAGAATGCCAGCCAGAAATCTAGGCATTATCTTGACATGTTCTTCTCTCCTACTTTCTGTTGTTAGTCCATAGCAAGACTAAGTTTTTTTACCCCCACTCAACCCAGTACCAATTGTGGTATAATCCTTGCTATCATAGAAATCATGGGTTGAGACAACACATCTATGTTGTCTCAATATTTATTGAGGCCATTGTGTAGAGCTCTGGATGAGTTGCTGCAGCGATCTGACAGCTGAAGCAGCTATTGAGTCTGCTCTGGGAGTTTACTTTCTAGTGAAAAGTGTAAGACAAGCATGTAAATAACCATTACACAAAGTAAGACATTTCAATTCCATAAAAAGAATACCAACAATGTCCTGTGAAATTTCAGAAGAAGCAGAGAGGATTTCTGCTATCAGGTACAGGAAGGCAGCCTTTGAATCAGCATAGCAAGGGATAAACATGACTTAATCATGTGAGACAGTTATCACTAGATGAACATTATTGCTGGAAAGAACAGCTTGAGTAAAGTCATGAAAGCAAGGAGGTATGCTTACAGACAGGCAAGCATTTAATCAAAATTGCAAGGGGAAACTCAGAAATAGGATTGGAGAGAACAGACCTCAGAGAACATTGAAAATCAGGCTGAGAGGTTTGACCTATGTTCTTGACAGCCCCCATTAGAGAGGACCCCCGAGACACCTGTGTCCTATTGTGCACCATCCTTTCCTGGTTTCTAGCAGGTAAGCTGTGGATACACCAGGACACATTATAGCAATAATTTTGGATGCAGTTTGCTTGTTTCCAGTATTTCTTCCTAACTTTTTAAACTACTAGAGGCCCAGTGCACAAAAGTTTGTGCACTGGGGGGGGGGGTCCCTCAGCCCAGCCTGCCCCCTCTCACATCCTGGGAGCCCTCAGGGGATGTCCTAGTGACGGCTTAGGCCCACTCCCTGCTCCCCTTGGGGATAGGGCCTAAGCTTCAGTATGGCCTCCCTTTGTGGGAGGTGACTGGGCCGATCAGGGGAAGGCACCATCCCCATCACCCCGCTGCTGCAGCCACTGCCAGTCACCGCAGCCACCAAGGTGTTTTCATCAACACGGACTCCAGTCCCTTCACCATGAAAAAATGACAACTTTCTTTAGGCATTTTCAAGATTTGTCTTTCATAGGATATGACATTTCTTTCTTTCTTTTTTTTTTTTATCCTCACCTGAGGATA
>NW_005358043.1:221756-237390 GCF_000412655.1 Myotis brandtii | reverse complement strand
CATTAGACCTGGGCAGGGGACCCCCAGCTCCCGCAATCACCGGCTATGCCCCTGCTCCCCGCCATCGCTGGCTCCCTCCCTGCTCCCCGCCATCTCCAGCTCCAGCCCTGCCCAGGCTTAACGCCTCTGAACCAGGCATTAGGCCTGGGCAGGGGACCCCCAGCTCCCGTGATCGCCGACTCCGCCTCTGCTCCCTGCAATCGCTGGTTCTGCCCCTGCCCAGGCCTAACGCCTGTGGCTGAGGCATTAGGCCAGGGCAGAGGACCCCCAGCTCCCCGCGATTGCTCTGCCCCTGCTCCCCGCAATTGCTCTGCCACTGCTCCCCGCCATCGCCGGCTCTGCCCCTGCCCAGGCAGGCGTTAGGCCTGGGAGGGGACGTCAGCTCGGCCCCTGCCCAGGCCTAACGCCTCTGGCTGAGGCTTTAGGCCTAGGCAGGGGACCCCCAGCTCTCCGCAATCGCCTGCTCCAACCCTGCCCAGGCCTAACGACTCTGACCAAGGTGCAGGGGACCCCCAGCTCCCTGCGATCGCTGGCTCTGCCCCTGCCCAGGCCTAATGCCTGTGGCTGAGGTGTTAGGCCTGGGCAGGGGACCCCTAGCTCCCACAATCGCTGGCTATGCCCCTGCTCCCTGTGATCGCCAGCTCCCTCCTTGCTCCCCACCATCACTGGCTCCCTCCCTGCTCCCCGCCATCGCTGGCTTCGCCCCTGCTCCCCACCATCACCGGCTCCACCACTGCCCAGGCCTACAGCCTGTGGCCAAGGTGTTAGGCCTGGGCAGGGGGCCCCCAGCCTCCCGCAATCACCGGCTCCCTCCCTGTTCCCCACCATTGCTGGCTCCCTCCCTGCTCCCCACTATCGCCAGCTCCACCACTGCCCAGGCCTACCGCCTGTGGCTGAGGCGTTAGGCCTGGGCAGTTGACCCCCAGCTCCCCGCCATCACTGGCTCCCTCCCTGCTCCCCACCATTGCCGGCTCCGCCCATGCCCAGGCCTAATGCCTGTGGCCGAGGCGTTAGGCCTGGGTAGGGAACCCCCTGCTCCACCCCTGCTCCCCATGATCTCTGGCTTCACCCCTGCCCAGGCCTAACACCTCTGGCCAAGGCATTAGGCCTGGGCAGTGGACCCCCAGATCCCCGCGATTGCTGGCTCCACCTCTTTTCCCCACCATCGCCGGCTCCACCCCTGCTCCCTGCCATCGCCAGCTCCCTCCCTGCTCCCCACCATCACCGGCTCAGTCAGAGGCGTTAGGCCTGGGCAGGGGACCCCTCAGCTCTAATTGCAGGCTCCGATCGCCGCTGGGCGCCTATGTATGCAAATTAACTGCCATCTTTGTTTGGTTAATTTGCATACTCATCCGATTGGCTGGTGGGCATAGCGAAGGTACGGTCAATTTGCATGTTTGTCTATTATTAGGTAAGATTGTATATTTTTTAGTACAATATTTTCAAGTTGGTGGGGAAAGTTGGTCCCCATGTTTAATTATAAAGCCAGTTAGTGGCTAGTTTTTAAATATTTTGAGATGATAAATCAATTGATATATTTTTATGTCTTATGTTTTTGTGGGTTGTTTTTATTGTTTGGTGTGTGTGTGTGTGTGTGTATGTGTGTGTGTGTACTTATATTCTAAGTAAATTTTATTTTGGAAAATTCCAATCTTATCTTGACCAAAACAAGGGACGAAAGTAATTGTCCATCTGAAATCTAGGAGAGAGATCTCATCAAGGCACAAGTTAGTGGCAGTGTCTATCTTGGACAGAGAACTCAAAAAGAGACAGATGAAGCTAGGGGATTGTAGGAGGGGCCCATCAAGGACCAGAACATTAAGAAATGATGACTTTTTTTTGCCCACCTGAAATATTGCCTTATGCCTTTCTTCTCTCCTTCCCCTTCTGGAAAAGCTCCCAAATAAGAGCTAAATCACTTTCAAACATAGTCTCCTGTTTTGGAGCAGTTTTATAAGGAATAAGCAATTGAATAAGCACTCTCTGGGGAAGACTATTAATGAGCATCTGTGCTCCTCAGTACAATAAGTAAAGGGATTCAAATAAACAGGAAGAGGCAGTTGCTCAAATGTGCTAATAAGTTGTAAAAGATTCCTTACTCCTGGGAGTAAGTTACATTGATACTTAAAACACTAAAAGCAGAGTAAAGAACCATTACATTCCGACAATTTGCCATGGATGTTGACTCACATGACTAGAGGAAACTGAGACCAAGGGGAACCAAGACTTGTGCAGAGTTGGGTCATGCTGTGTAGAATGTAGGGGCCAGAATTCATTGGTCCTAGTTCCTAGTCCAGTTCCTGTCTGTATCATGCTGTCTTCCTTTTTTTCTCCAAAGAATAATCATAAAATTATAGACTGTCATTGCTGGAAGGGAACTTTTCTTCTGGTTCCTTATTTTCGAGATCAGAAACCTAAACCCATAATTTTAAAATCAGTTAATGGTCATCCCTGGGCCATAACTCAAACACCCTAATTTTCAGACCAGCACTTTCTCTGGTTTCTGTGTCGTCACTAGTCATGGAAGTTTGTGTTTCACAAAACTGATGATATAAAGTTTTTGTTGGACTTTTTGGGGCTGCTTTGTATGATTTACCTATAATAGGCATTTAAACTTAAATTTTAACCAGTTTCTTTGCAATTGGGATTTGCATTAGCGAGTAGTATATTCAAGGGTTAAAGAAATCTTTGTTTATGTTTCTCCAAAGATTTTTTTTTAATGAATAGGATAAAATGGCAATCTAATTTACAGCATCCTTGAAATGTTTGGGAATTAATCCTCTAGGAACTAGATTTTAATGACTACTTAACATGAGTTGATGATCATCAACACCATGATCTTTTCATTTCTTTTGTTAAGATCCCTCATCTCTACTTTGAGTTTAAGGATTTTCATTTGTTATTAGGAACCAAATTATCATCAGGGACCAATAAAATTTAATTAATCAAAAAAGTGTTAGTTCTGTTTTCTCTGCTAATTACTCCTTGAAGTTACATTGCTCTCCGAGACTCTATTTAGCATGCTACTTTGTGTACTCTATGGTATGTAGTCTTCCATTCTTAATTTCATTTGGGTCTAAATTGGTAAGTCTTCAGTGACTGCCAGTATGTGTCCCTGAGGACAATAAGTGAGCCTGTGATGAGCGACTTGTCCATGGATCCCCTGGTATCCACGCTCCAGCCAGCAGGCGACTTGCTGGTTGCTGAACCTACCATGCGTTGTCATTCCTCTTTATTTTGGCTCACACAATATTCTGCCATTGTAATCTCCCCTCTTCTTTATCTTCTTGAACATAAACTTCAGAAACATATCTCCAAATGTCAGCACCCTTGAAAAGCCTTTCTCCCAAACCCGTTTACAGTTGCATATTTTCCCTCAACTTCAGAAACATATCTCCAAATGTCAGCACCCTTGAGAAGCCTTTCTCCCAAACCCGAGTTTACAGTTGCATATTTTCCCTCTAGGGTCTTACAGCACTTTGTTCATACTTCAAAGTCAGACAGACCTGTGTACTAGTCCTGCCATACACTAGTTTTGTGGTTTGGGGCAAATGACTAAACCTCTCTGAGACCTGGTTAAATCTTGTTTATGAAATGGAAACGCTAGGGAAACTTATCCCATACAGTTCTGAGGATAAATAAAATGCCCTAAAAAGCAGAAAGCTCAGAACCTAGTACAGAGTTAGATATACCATCACTTTCTAGATAGTTACAATGCATCTATATTTTATGAATCTTGGTCATCTTTGCAAATTCCGTATACAGAGTCCAGTACCTTGCCTGTAGGAAATGCTCAATAAATATTCATTATCTTGAATTGAAAAGTTTGGATTACGATCAGGAATAGAAAACCCTCATCTGGCTTTTTATATTCAATAGGTACAGTTAAGAGCATGTTTGACTATTACTTAACTGAGAATAATTGGAGAAGCAATTAACATGAATTTTTGGTTTTTAGAGAAAAGTTTAAATGTGTGTCTTTTGTAGAGAAAACTTCTATTTTAACAGTTCCTCTTTATAATTCTTCTGCTGAGTTAGTGGCAGAAGCAAGAGGACTTAGGGGAGGAAAAGATGATAACATTTACATTAGTTTCTCATTTGCTCCTAAAACCATCTTTGTGAAGTCACATGATGTGCACCCTGGTCCTTCTTTTAGGATAGCACCACTGAGCTGCAGGGTGCTATTGCAGAACAAAGACTGGCCAGTCTCTCAATTTCATCTCTGTGGTGTTTCTTGAAATTTAGCTATTCATTCAGCAAGATAATCCAACTAATACCCTGGGGTAATCATAGGATCTAGAGGTGCTTTACTACTAGAAATTACAGTTTAAAGGGATTTGGTCATGCCATTATCTCACACCCCTTATAACCAACACATGTAGTTCTGCAACTTAGATGGCAAAGCTGGCTCTTGCATGTATTTTACATGTATTAGTATAGTATAAAAATAATACAGAAAACCTCATATACTCTCCAATCAATTTTCCTCAGTGTTTACATTTTGCAAGACTGTATACAGTAGTCTCCTTTTATCTGCAGGGGATACATTCCAAGACCCCCTAGTGGATGCCCAAGACCTTGGCTAGTATTGAACCCTATATGTACTATGCTTTTTCTCATACATACATACCTATGATAAAGTGTCATTTATAAATTAGTCACAGTAAGAGATGAACAACAATAACTAATAGTAAAATAGAATAACTATAAAAATATAGTATAATAAGAGTTATGTTAATGTGACATTATTAAGTAAAATAAGGGTTACCATGAGACTGTGACCATCAATCTGATAACTCAGAGCGCTGCTGAGTGACTCATGGGCAGGGAGCATATACAGTGTGGACACCCTGGACCAGGGGATGATTCAGGTCCAGGCAGGTTGGTGCAAGATTTCATCATGATACTCAGAATGGTGCACAATTTAAAAGTTTTGAATTGTTTGCTTCTGGAATTTGGACTGTGGTTGACTAGGTAACTGGAACTGCAGAAAGCAAAATTGAGGATGGGGGGGAGTACAGTAAATGCTACTGTCTCCTGGATCTGATGGATGAAGTTAGCAGTTATACTTCCTCCTATCTCCTTTTTTTTCACTTCCTGGTATTGTTACACTGTTATTTTACCCTAGAGGCCGGTGCATGAAATTTGTGCCCTGGGATGAAGTTAGCAGTTATACTTCCTCCTATCTCCTTTGTTTTCACTTCCTGGTATTGTTACACTATTATTTTACACTAGAGGCCAGTGCATGAAATTTGTGCACTGGGGGGAGGGGGTGTCCCTCATCCCAGCCTGCACCCTCTCCAATCTGGGACCCTTTGGGGGATGTCTGACCGCCCATTTGGGATCAGGCCTAAACTGGCAGTCGGACATCCCTCTCACAATCCGGGACTGCTGGCTCCTAACCACTAGCCTGTCTGCCTGTCTGATTGCCCTTAACTGCTTCTGCCTGCCAGCCTGATCACCCCCTAATCACTCCCTTGCCAACCTGGTCTCCCCTAACTGCCCTCCCCTACTGGCCATCTTGTGGTGGCCATCTTGTGACCACATGGGGTGGCCATCTTTGAACACATGGGGGCGGCCATCTTGTGAGAGGGTGTGACGGTCAATTTGCATATTACTTCTTTATTATATAGGATTATCAGAGTTTCACATTTATAGTCTGTCTTTAACCATAATTTGTAAGGTTGTATAATCTTGATTCATTGCTCATAACAAGTCTTTTATTTATTTATTTATTTATTTATCTACCTATTTATTTATTTCTTTGACCACATGGAGGTGGCCATCTTGTGCGAGGGCAGGATGGTCAATTTGCATATTGCTTCTTTATTATATAGGGTTATCAGAGTTTAACATTTATAGTCTGTCTTTAACCATAATTTGTAGGGTTGTATAATCTTGATTCATTGCTCACAACAAGTATTTATTTATTTATTTATTTATTTATTGTACTCTACCCTCTCATTTTCTGAGTCCTTTCATCATTCTCTTGCGTGGTTAAATTGTGTTTTTGCATGGCTATTACCAGAAAGCCTCAACCCTGAATTCTTTCCTTCTTGAATTTGAAGCTCAGTTTCATTAGGTAAAATATACTTAAGTTAATGTTTCTTTTCCTCAAGATGTTATGAGCATTGTTCCACTCTCTTTGGCAGAGTGTCTGGCTATTGAGAGAACCAAGGCAATGAGATGCCTTCCTTTGTTCATGACTGACTTTGTCTGCAGGGTGCCCATAGGCTTTCAATAATTTTGCCAAGCTGTGTGTTACTGTCAGTCCTTCCATATCTATTTTGTTTGTATCTTATAATTCATTATAGCCAGCTCACACTGGCTCGTGAGAGCCAAGTGAATCTTTGTTCTTTTCTTTTTCATTTTGCACACTGAAACCATGCACCTTACCCTACCCATGATTTCAGTCATATTTATTCTGAAGCTTATTGCTTTTGTGTCATGATTTTCTTCCATTTCTTTTCTCAACTCAACTGTCTCAGTGTTTATCTATTTCTGTTTTCTTCTTGTCTCTTCATTAAAACTATGTACCTTCTCTTGAGGAGTTTTCTCTTTAATGAGAGATCATGTAAGAAGTGCCTTTGAGGGATGGAGAACTTTTGTCTGAACCTTTTCCATGATTCTTTCCTGTGTGATATGTTCTTCATCTGCCTTTTGTTTATAACCCTTAACTCCTCCTCCTCTTTTTCTTTTCCTCTTTTGTGAAAAGTATGTATGAATCTCTTCTCAGGTGGGACCAGGAACACATAAAGAGTTATGTGTTGGTTCTCAGATAAACAGATTTCAGTGTTTGATCATTTGCTTTATAGATTGTGGGACTATGGTCATTTCTGTTTTTCATGAAAGAAAGAGACTTTTCTCTACTTTCCATTCTTTTTGTTATTTAATGAGTTTTAAGGGAAGGGAAAATTTACTTTATTCTGTGGCCTTTAACTTGGACTAACTCTCATCCAGCTTCTTGATAGAATAGGACAGGGTGCAATGGATGATAGATGGTCACAATTTTTTGATGCTTCTTTTATTAAGAGCTGGAGTCTTTCCTGCCTGCCCTTGAGTGCTGGCATTTTCTGTGACCTCCTTAGTTGATAGAAGATAGCAAAAGTAATGGATGATGTTTCTGAGCCCAGGCCTTAAGAAGCTGTCAGTGTCCACTTCAGGTCTCTTGGGGCACTGTCTCTGAGAACCCTGAACTGCCACAAAGTAAGTGAGATGAACCATGAGGCCACTATGCTGGGGAGACCACAGGTGGGCACGTTGGTCAACAGATCTGCTTGGGCCTAGCCTCACAGCTGTCCCTAAAAAGTGCTAGCTATATGACTGAAGCTATCTTGGCCCCCTCAGACCAGCCTACTCACCAGCTGAATGTCACCAAGTGACCTTATTTGACACAACATGGAACAAAGGAATTGCCTACCTGTGAGTCCTGCCTGAATTCCTGGCCCACAAAATCATGAAATATAATAAAACTAGTGACCTGGTGCACAGATTCATGCACATTGAAAGGAAATTAATTAGAAGGTGGCCGGTGGGGCGGGACTGGGGGAGACGGGCCACACATGCCCTGGAGCCAACCTCCTGCGGTCCCTCCCCAGCTAGCCACACCTGGAGTGGCACTGTGGCTTGAAGGGTGTCTGTGGAATGAGCAGGGTCCCTATGGCAGGTGGGGTCCCTCGGCCTGGCCTGCGCAGATCTGGCCAAAACCGCCTCTCTGATATCCCCCGAGGGGTCCTGGAATACAAGAGGCGGTCCCTCGGCCTGGCCTGTGGAGATTGGGCCAAAACCTCCTCTCCGACATCTCCCGAGGGGTTCTGGAATGCAAGAGGGCACTCTGCAAAGTTGCTGTGGTATAGGATGTGGAACGCAAATGCAAGTGTGCAGTAAATCATATTCAGGGCTGACAGTGCCCCAGAAACAACATAGCCCATGGCCGAAGGTGGAATCATGCAACCCCACGAGGAATCAGGCTCCCTCCTCTCTGGTTTCGGGGTGCGTCACCCGAGAACCACCCCTGCCAAATCTACTGCAGCGTGGCAGCTCCTGTGTTGATCATCTGCCCCCTGGTGGTAAGTGCATGTCATAGCGACTGGTTGGATGGACAGAGGGACACTTAGCATATTAGCCTTTTATATATATATAGATGTTTTTTATAAGCTGCAAAATTTTAGGGTAATTTGTTACATAGCAATGAATAACCAAAACAAGAAAATATTAATCTGAATGAAGTCACCAATATTCATTGTATCATTGTGACTAAAAACCTTAGGTGGCTTATATAACAAGAGTCCCACCTTGAGTCTAGGAGAGATTAGATATGTCTGGGCTACCAGTGAGATGAGTGTGTTCACATACATGGAAGGTACCGAGGAGCCTCCTAGGAAAGGAACTGGAGTTGTGGCCACAACAGGAAACCAGGAATATCTGATGGGCAGTAGGTTGGCCCAGTAGGAGTCTTTTTGCCTAGGGTCATGTAATCTTTTGGGGGATGACTGCTACTAAGGGAAAGAGCACAGGTTTGACCTGTAAAAAAAACCCAGTAGTGGAAGGAGTTGGAAATTTGAATACAAGTATTGGCTACTAATCAAAGCCATCCTGAACCCAACCCAATGACCTGGGTACATGTCTGTGTCCTAAGGAAAGGTGAGGTTATAAGTGAAAACTGAAAGAACTGCTTCACTCAATCTGTAAATTCGGTACAAGCAACAATATTTGCCTCACCTCAATCAGCATATAACACAACGGGGAAGTGTCCATCATTTCCATTTCCCAAAGGACTCCTGGATGAAAGCAGCAGCAGGAGGGGCCAAATATCCACACAGCAATAGTGTATCAACCCAGAGGCTCCTCAGCAGAGGAATAAGCTACCTGGCAGAGTAACTGGAGGCACTGCTTGCATGTTGAGCAATGCTGAGCAACGCCCAGCCTAGTCAGGAAGGACTCTATGTGCTGAGGAGCAACCAGAGCACCCAGAGTGACTAACAGTGTGTCAGTCACCATTTGCCCAACTAAGTGGGAAGGATACCAATACCCAATAAGCAAGAGCTGAGTAACACGGTGTCTAGCTGAAGTGGGTTTGTCCACGAGCACTTTTGAGACATACTTATGGGGACAATGAGCCAGTAAAGTATGATTTTTGAAGACCCCTATTATTGTACCTATAAGTTGTGTGGGATGGCCCATGTTATACACCTCCAGGAGGCACCATTCATTTCATATTCCACATGAATGCTTTCTCCACAATAATGTTGCATAGAGATACAACATCAGCAGTGCCTTTTGGTGTTGTATAATGTGGACTGTGGATCAGGAGCCTGGGACAATTCTGAATAAGTTTGTTTTATAACCCAACTTGATCACCGTCTGTAATATTATCTACATACACCTAATTTTAGCACAACTAGAGAATTGGATAAAGAGCTGTCCCTAATTCATACTTTTTTATGTGGGTCCTAACTAGCTTAAAGATTTATGTACTCTAAAGTCCTTTTACATAAAATTGCATTCACATAAAAATGCTTTCAGCAAATCTATACAAGGTTGAAATCTGTTTCCCTAAAGTTCATGTGGACTAATTTATTTGGCACTTCCTTGGTATTTTCAGCATCATTCAATGGAAGATTGTTTTTCATTAGAATTTAATATTAAAATATGCTAATTATTTATAGGGAAATTTAAATTTTATATATTAGGACCACTTTATAAATTCTGGAATTATATTAGATTTCCAAATATCTATAATATACGTGTTTTCAATGATGTTCTAGAAGTCATTATTTTAAAGATGGCATTACCCAATTTTAACTATATTAAATTGACTCAACTTATTTTAAAAATATTTGCACTTTTTCTTATAGTTTTATAATTATTTTACTTACAGAGGTTTCTGAAAATAATCACATTTGAATTCATGGAATAAAATGCTTTGAATCTAATAAGTATATGTAGTTAAATAGAACAAATTATAACCCATTTTCTAAAAAAAAAAAAAATTCTGGAAAATTCTGTGTACATTATTTGGCCTTCTTAAAGACGTTCATCTTTAACACATTTAAAAAATATTTTTATTGATTTCAGAGAGGAAGAGAGAGGGAGAGAGAGGTAGAAACATCAATGATGAGAGAGTCATTGATTGACTGCCTCCTGCATGCCTCCTACTGGGGATCAAGCCTGCAACCCAGCATGTGCCCTGACCAGGAATTGAACTGTGACCTCCTGGTTCATAGGTTGACGCTCAAGCACTGAGCCACACTGGCCCGGCACAAATTTTATTCTCTAGAATAAAAATAGCTTAAGGGATTATCAAGAGTATTGACCTACATTATAAAAGTTGCAAAAAATACTGCAATTTTGCCTATTTACTTTTTTTCAAATTAAATGGCTTAGGATTTGACTGCATCCATTTTTGTTATTAAGAAAAGACACATTTGCATAAAATTACATTTGCTGTTGAATTCTGAAGTGCCTCACAGGAGGCAGGACACTGAGTGTGGTTGATACTAATTTTTTGCAGCAAAGCAAGATTCACAAGATGTGTAGGTTGAATGGAGGACAGAGCAACCATTTTCCCTGAGCACCTTCCCCTGTTTGGTTCTCTGCATTTTGTCATCATGTCTAAGGGGCTGAGTAATAAGTCTATTGAGAGTAACACTGTAAATGTTTGTGATTTAAATTAGCTAAAACTTTTAACCATCTTTTTTGCAGGGAAAAAGTGAAAAATATTTTTAAGGATAGTAGTATAGTAAAGAATTAGAGCAGAATATTTCAGTCTTTGAGTAGAATTCAAAATGATGTGCTCCTCATTCCTTCTTGCAAAGCACGTAAAGCTTTATCTCTGACTACTCAGCTGCCCTAATCTTGTTTGCTTCCCCATTTAGTTTTGTAATCTCTGCAAAAAAATGTGCTGTATTTAAGAGAATTTTTAGTTTTGGAAGATTATGATTCACTTTGAAGTTAGATTTCTATATAAATACAGCTGGAGTTGCTGGGGGTTTTTTTAGTGAAAAAAATCTGAAGTCAAAATTCCATGTTTTATTTTATTTAAAAAAAAAAGGAAAGAAAGGGAAATAAGTACCTAGCTATGGCTATTCTAGTCTGGAGAATTGAAATTAAAATAGAATTCGATTGTTTTATGATTGACTCATATGTATTTTACTGTACCACAAGTTCCTCTGAAAAAATAATGTGTGTGTGTGTGTGTGTGTGTGTGTGTGTGTGTGTGTGTGTGTATAAAAACATTACCTTGGCAGCTCAACCTAAAATGTGGGTGTTTTTCTTGTCCATAGACAATAATGTAATTCTCCTATATTTATTCAAATAAAGTGGAAGGAGGTCTTGAATTCTTTGGGGAAGATGTTAAATTTGATGTAATTAAACATGAAAGTAGAGTTTTCAAGTAGGCAGTTGGATACAGAAATCTGGATTTCAGGAGAGAGAAGTCCATGTTAGAAGTCCACGTCTTTATAAGTCATTTGCTTATAGAGGTTCTTAATGCCATGGCACTGGATGCGATCACTGATGTGTGCATTTAGAAAGAGATGTGAAGGGGGCCTAGGGCAGAGCTCTGGGAGACACCCACATTGAGGAACTCAGCAGAGGGAGAGGAATCAGAACTGGAGAATAATCGAGTGTGACCTCTGTGGAGGAAGAGCAGGGGAATGTGGTCTGTGGCAAGCCACGTGAACCAGGTGTTTCAGGAAGGAGAGGATAGTCAGCTCCGCCAAACAGTGCTGAGAATTTAGGAAAAATAGAGTAATGCTGAATTTGGACACAAGAAGTCCTTCAGTGACCTTGACAAGAGCCATCTCAGCAGGCTCGCTGGAAGGAAGCCCCGGTTGGGAGAAGTTAAGGAGAGGGGTGAGGTCAGGAAGAAGAGAGAGGGAATGTGAACTACTCTTTCAACAAGCTCAGCTGTAAAAGGAAGAGAAATGAGATAGTGGTGAAGGAATGGAGGATCAAAGGCGAGATTGTTAGAGATGGGAGATCCTAGAGCCCATTGAATGCTGATGGAGGGAGAAGCTGATAATGCATGTGGAAGAGCATCCTCCCAGCAGTCCTGAGAGAGCAGGTGCACAAGTAGAGAGTTGGCCTTTGTTCACAGTAGGGATAGTTTGTTTGTGTAACCAGAGAGGAGACTGAGAGAATAAGGTGACACAAAAATGAAATTCTGTCAACTTGTTTAAAAAAATATGTGCAAAGAAAGAAACATACAACTGAAAGGGTAAACTTGGTGGTGCCTGGGTAGGCTAAATAGAAGTGTCAGAAGGTGAATAAAGAAAAATTGAATTTATTTAAAGAAAAGGGCATGGGGGATGGGGATATCCAAGGGAAGGGTTACACAGCACTGAGCCAAAAGGTATTGGGTCAATGATGGCAGCAGTGATACAAGGAAGGTGCAGAGAAGAAATAACAGGAGCGCCTTGGCGGGCTGCTTTGGCTCACTGGGAAGTCAGAGAGAAGGGGACTTTGGAGACAGGTTCACGGGGTTAGCCTGGGATGAGCTGCTGCTGCGCATTGCTCCCCTGGTTGCAGGTCTCCTGATGTCCCTTAGAGGGAAGAAGGGTGAAGGGAATGACCCTGGCATGCTCCCCTGGGAGAGAGTGTGTTCTGGGTCCTTCATCCTGAGTGTATTTATCTCTGACTTGCAGGTAGAAATCTTAGGGGAGGACTCAGGGGAGTGTCTCAATAGAATATTCATCAGCTTTTTACGTGTGCTCTTTCAGGGTCGTGGTCTCTACTGATTGGTCGTGGTGCCAAGGCTGGGGGTCATTAGTCAGTATAACTGGTCCTGAGGCAGCCAGGGCACCACTCGTCTGGTTTTCCTGCTTTTCTGGGCCTGGAGCTGAAATACAACTGAGGTCTAGATGTTATTTTTAGGGAGGAAAAGGTCAGGGGGTCTAAACCGCATGACCATTGATATGCCAAGAGAGGATAGGTTATCCTGGCGGCAAGGTTCTTGTTTTCCCAGTTTTCCCCTTGCTAGGCATCCCGGGCTTTCTTGCCCTGGTGAGTTTCTGTACCTGCCCCATAGTCCTTGCTCTGCTCATGTCTGTCTAACAACAAGGAAACATCAGAATGTCAATAGTGGTTATCTGTTCGTAATGGGGTTATAGGTGATTTCTGTCTTACATTTTTTGGCATTTTTCAATAAAGAAGATATTTTTTTATGCCTGGAATAAAGTTAATATAATAAAGATAATCACACAATCTTCAGTGACCCTTAATGCCATCATTCCTTGAAAATACAAACTCCACTAAACTCCCCAGCCATATTCTTAACCAGGTAAATTTCCTGTAATGATATTTATCCTACAGATACTTACAGGGGCCGTGGTAACACAGCTCTGCCTATTGAAGGAGCTGTGCCACTCCCTCTTTGCAACAAAATTCTGCCTACAGAAGCTGTGTCTTCTCTGCTCTCTTCCTTGTCTCTAAGCTAAGAGTAGAGAAGAAAGATGTTAGGAACTCTTGGCAGGTGAAGAAAAGCCATCAAATATTCTTGCAAACACAGATGTCCATTTTATTTCAACATCGAAAACCAGGTCACTCTATCTAAAACAATAGAACAGAAAAGTCCCATTCACAGCAGAAACAGACAGGCTTTCCCTGTGGGAACATTTGTCTGCAGTCTCCAGATAACTGATTCTTTTTTAAGAGCCCGCAGGCACACTTTTCACCCTGCCCAGAACACATAAAAATGATTACCAGATGGTATATGTTGCTTAAAATTTGCTAATAGTCTTAATGAAATCACTCTTTTTAATTAGTGAGATTGTGCCTATTGTCCAAATCATAAACAAAGGATCATATCCCTTTTTCTTGAAGCAGGCTGCTTCTTAATTATAAATAAAAATCTCTGCTAGAAAACAACATTTCTTTTATTCTGTTTCTTGAATGGATAGTCCACACATATTGAAAGAGTGCCAGCATCGTCAGTGAAAAATAGTCTGCTCATGATGTCCTTTCCCAAGGGCAACCAATGCAGTTCCCTGTTTTTTCTAGAGTTATTCTATTTAAAATATTTTTTATTGATTTCAGAGAGGAAGAGAGAAATAGAAACACAAATGATGAGAGAGAATCATTGATCACCTGCCTTCTGCACACCCCCTACCAGGGATCGAGCCCGCAACCTGGGCATGTGCCCTATGGGGAATGGAACCCTGACCTCCTGGTGGATTAGTCGACGTTCAACCACTGAACCACACTGGCTAGGCTAGAGTTACTCTTCTTATATACAAGCAAATAATTTGAGAGTTAAAGGAAAATCTAACAAGCCTCCTTTAATATTTAATTTAAATTTTTAATACTCCATCACTTGAACAGAAACATCAAGGTTGGTCAGAGAGGCATATAATGTTAAAAACCAATGACAATTAGAGGTTGGAGAGAATTTAATATTTTTCTGAATAAAAGTGTTGGAGATAGGAGAGAAGAATCAATTTTTTTTTATTTTTTTGTTTGTTAATCCTCACCTGAAGACACTTTTCCATTGATTCCCCTACTGGGGATGTGCCCGCAACCAAGGTACATGCCCTTGACCAGAATCAAACCCGAGACCCTTCAGTCCAAGGGCCGGTGCTCTATCCACTGAGCCAGGCCGGCTAGGGCAAGACAGTTTTTTAAAGTTGATTCCCATACCTCTTTAACTAACACACCAATTATATTAAATATCTCATTTATTCTGCAACTATCTTTTAAGTTTTAATGTAATACTAAGCATTTCATGGCTTAATTTTTAAAAACAGTTTCACTCAGTCATAAAGCATACATACATTAATTTTTAATGCACTTATTTCTTAAAAAGGACTCTCTACCTGGTGAACCACCAATCATTGATAGTGTCTGCTGTCCCTCCCTCCAGATCTGGTGCCTCTCAGAGGGTCAGCAAGCTGTTGCTTAGACTCCGTGGACCACTGGTGGTCTGTGAGGTCCGAAAGGTTGGCGACCGCTGGCTTACAGGCCAAATCTGGTCTTCTGCCCACTTTTATAAATCAAGATTCATTAGAAAAAAGTCATGCCTGTTCATTTATATATTGTCTAAGCTGCTTTTATACCCTAATAACAAGGTTTAGTAGTTGTGACACTGGTCATATGGCTTACAAAACTCAAAATGTTTTATTTATCTGGCTCTTTACAGAGAAGTTTGTCAATCTATACCCTAGAGCAGCCGTGGGCAAACTACGGCCCGCGGGCCGGATCCGGCCCTTTTGAAATGAATAAAACTAAAAAAAAAAAAAGACCATACCCTTTTATGTAATGATGTTTACTTTGAATTTATATTAGTTCACACAAACACTCCATCCATGCTTTTGTTCCGGCCCTCCGGTCCAGTTTAAGAACCCATTGTGGCCCTCGAGTCAAAAAGTTTGCCCACCCCTGCCCTAGAGTGTAGAATTTTGGTCATGGCAATGAATGGGCAAAAAGCATAAAAAGAAAAACCAGGAAGTGATTTTAAATGCAGCAATAACAAAGTTATAATGGTACAGAGAATCCTGTAGGAACATGCTACTTTCATACACAATCCCTTGATGTTTATTTTAGACTAGAGGCCCGGTGAACAAAAATTTGTGCACTCAGGGGGGTCCCTCAACCCGGCCTGTGCCCTCTCGCAGTCTGGGACCCCTCGGGAGATAAC
>NW_005358043.1:216723-220476 GCF_000412655.1 Myotis brandtii | reverse complement strand
GGCTTCCTCCATCGCCAAGGCAACCAAGCCTCCTGCTTGCTCTAGCTCCGTGGCTGCTGGCCGCCATCTTGGTTGGGTTAATTTGCATATAGTCACTCTGATTGACTAGTGGGCGTGGCTTGGGGCATAGCGAAGGTATAGTCAATTTGCATGTTTCTCTTTTATTAGATTAGATGTTTTAGTACCCACATGGAGAAAAGATTAGGAGACTATTAATACAGAGATTTATAGAATAAATTAAGGGAATGCTAACATAGGTAAGATTTTTATCTGCTCCCATATATAGTTGACCCAGGAACAGCATGAGTTGGAACTACAAGCATCCACTAATACATGGATTTTTTTTCAATAAATATGTATAGACTTACTGTAAATGTATTTTCCTTATGATTTTATTAACATTTTTCTCTAGCTTACTTTCATTGTATATAATTATATATAATACAAATAAAAATATTTATTAATTATTGAGACTTCTGATCAACAGTAAAGTTTTGGGGGAGTCAAAAGTTTTGCATGGATTTCTGACTACAGGGGAGGAGGTAGTGATGTTCCCATTGTGTTGTTGAAGAGTCAACTGTATTACTTTTCCAACCTCTTTGAGCATTGCTACAAGTTTTATGAACATGTGTTTATGTGTACAGTCCAGATTAAAGCACATCTCTGAGGAATTATATGGGAAAGAGGAAGGATTTAGTGAATGAAAAGGACATTTAAAAGTTCACTGGGGGCTGGGTGACTATGACATCTGTCACTCTGGCCATTGCCAGAGTTGTTCTGCTGATCTGGCGTTCTTTCCCACCATCATTTCAGAACTACACACTTGGCCAAAAGGGTCAAACTGCAGAGAAATAAAAACTATTTTTCCAAGGCACATCAGTGAGAGCCCATACTCCCTTTGATACTAGCAGTTGTGACTTTGTTACTAGAATTTAACGATGGATAAGGAAATGAAAATAAAATCATTGATTAGAATTATGTTTAACAACGGATTGCTAGACTACCCCAGTGCTTCCTGGATGGTCTTAGAAGATAGAGCTTGATATTTACAAGAGTATATTTAACCAAAATAAAAGCAAATAAAGCTGTTGCATTGAAATAGAACAACTGAATAGTAAAGATAAAAATTTAACATTGAGCAGCAATTGTTGTTTCTTTTTTCAGTGTGTAGAACTGAAATACAAGTGAAACTATAATAACCATCCCTGAGGGTAACTGTGACCTTTGACAACACAGAAAGAAAATATTTATAGTCTGAAACTATTTCTCTCCAGTATTACAGAGTAAATGAAATATATAATCTGGCTAACAAGTTGTACTTTTCACAAGAGGACAAAAATCTTATGGAAGGATTCTAGCTTTGCTTTCTCCAAGTCTTACAGAAACTAAATATTGAATAAAGTAATAAGAATGGAAATTAATTATGTAAAATGAAGGCAAAGGGAAAATGTTAGAAGTATAAAATTATCTTGAAATATATATAATATATATAGTATATATATAGATATAGATATATAAAGTATACACATATACTTTTTACTTTAGCATTTCAATTGTTTAAAACCAGAATTTAAAATTAGTAAAACTTTTCTTTGGTTCCATAGTAGATGAACATTTAGTAAAAGGAAAATATTAACTCCATTACCCAAGAAATATATTTTAAGCACCTACCATTTGTGAGACTCTGGTCTACGAGTATGGGATATATCAGTCAACAGATTTAATTTAAAAAACAATCCTGTTCTCATGGTGCTTACATGCCAATGGGAAAACCAGACAATGAATATAATAAATTAGTAAATGATGCAGTATATTAGATGGTGATCATGCTAAAGGAAAAAAAATGGAGCAAGGTAAACTGGATTGGGAGTCCTGGGGTGAGAGGTGGGGTGGAATTGCAGTGTTAAAAATGAGTGATCAGCTCAGACCTCACAACAGAGCAAGGTACATTAGTCTCTCCAGGCAGAGGGAAGAGTAGGGCTGAGCCTCTGAAGCATTTATGGTTTTATTAAGTACTCTTTCTAAGATTTAGAAGGAAATCAGAATATTGTTCCATTGTAAGAAATTCCCCACTTTGCCCAGAAGTCCAGGGAAAATTTTCTAAATGATCTTACAAATATTTTATAGCTTTCACAACACCTGGGTTTTTTAACCTGTCAGTGTCACTGTTTCTAATCTCAGACAACTCCATCTCAGTCCATGCAACCATCATCTCCTCAGTGGAGATGGAGAGAAATTGAGGTTTGAGAAATTTTAAGGAGATAAACACTATAATTTGGTGATGATGTGGATGCAGGAGGTGAGGAAGATGGAAATTTCCGGTGTGTGCAAGAATTAGATTTCGGTGTCAGTCAATGAGATAAGAAACACTGGGGGAGTTTCAGGCTGTGCTGTGGAAGGTCATGCTTTGCTATTTGGACATCTGGAATTTAAATGCATTTAAGACATCTCTGTTTCTCAATGACTGTGCCCTCCCGCAACCGAGTTTCCACAGCCTCCAGTGTCATACACTTTAGTTCTGGCTATAGCAAGCACAACATCACTGTTCTGGGGCACACACACTGCGACTCACACAAGATCTTCTTTCAGGTTTGACCCCCCACCCCCACCAGCCACCAGTACCTCATACATATACCTTCCCTTAGGTCAGTGATGGCAAACCTTTTGAGCTTGTCAGCATTTTGAAAAACCCTAACTTAACTCTGGTGCCGTGTCACATATAGAAATTTTTTGATATTGGAAACCTTAATATAACAAAAACTTATATTTTTGATATTTATTTTATATATTTAAATGCCATTTAACAAAGAAAAATCAACCAAAAAAATGAGTTTGCCTGTCACCTCTGACACGCGTGCCATAGGTTTGCCATCATTGCCTTAGGTCATGGGATGCTGCTCTTACTTAAAAACCAAGATTAAATGCTGAACTACTGAAAATCATTTCCAGTTCACCAGCAGGAATTATTCCTCCTTGCTATTTCCATAATATTTAATGTTTACTTTACTTGTGGCACTTGCTATATGCCTTGTGTTGTTTTAAATATTTGTGTCTATATCTCCCGATAGATTAAAACTCATTGAATGCATGGGCAGGATCTTATTTCATACACAGTAACCCCTCGACACTTAGGACAATGCCTAGCATATAGCAGGGCCTAAATAAATAATATTTTTATTAAAATGACAGTCATATGAGAATATTCTAAAGAAAAGCCCTTCCAAATTCTGTAGCAATCACTTCCTATAAATGTGTATTTTTAAAGTATCAAAAATTATTTGCATTTTAATTGTTTCTGGTACTTGGTATATAGGTACATCTAACAAATCAAAATCACTTGATATTGGAAAAATGAAAATCAACCAGAACAAAATCAGCCATGACTGATAAGATATTCACTAATGTATAAAATTATAGAAACATTTAGATGTCCTTGTGAAAATGTACTAATTCATTTTAAGAAATACATCCTATCTAATAAAAGAGAAACATGGTAATTAGCCGTACATCCGCTACCCTTCCCATTGGCTAATCAGGGCAATATGCAAATTAACTGCCAGCCAAGATGGCGGCCGGCAGCCATGCACTGAAGCGAACAGGGAGGCTTGCTTGCTCCAGTGACAGAGGAAGCCAGGTTCCCCGCCTGACTTGCCGGCCTCTCAGCTGCAACTCTAAGCAACTATGTTGCAAATATAGAAGCTAAACAAAACCCCAGAAACCTGCTTTAGTCAGCCGGGCTTCAGCCAGCCGGAC
>NW_005358043.1:214150-214975 GCF_000412655.1 Myotis brandtii | reverse complement strand
GGTCCCAGACTGCGAGAGGGCACAGGCCGGGTTGAGGGACCCCCTCTTTCCCCCCCGCGAGTGCACAAATTTTTGTGCACTGGGCCTCTAGTAATAGTATAAGTAAGAAAAATCATTCAAAGCTATTATTTACCCAAAGGGAATCCAAAGAATTCAGTTTGTTTCAGACAAACATGGATATAAGATTAATGTTATGATGATCATTGGACTAGACATGTTCCTTTGATGAATAATCATTTAGTCATTCTATACATGTTTATTGAGTATCCATTATGCCTCAGCTATTCTTTTAAGTTCTTAGGATACATTCGTGACCAAAAGAGATATGTAAGAAAGTGTAAAGTATTTTCACAACTGCTGGTTCTTTTTTTAATTTTCATTTATAGAATCTACTTCTGTTTCTTCATTATGATTACAACTTTAATAGCTTTAAAGTGTTTAACTCCTAGAGGAAGCTTTTATAAACTAATTCATGCACCAAACTTAACTATACATCATTCATGTAATTTTAAAAGCCATGTGAACAGATACAGCTATGTCAATTAACAGAATAGCATTTGAAGCAGTAGCTAGTTGTACCTCCTTGATTTTAACATATTCTTCTTCATAAGAAATGAATGTGTTCAAACATACACATTATAGCTGAAATTATCTTAACGTTTTTGTTGATTTTTGTTAACTCTTGTATCAGATTGTGTGCTCCTGGTGAGCCGGGACCTGTACTATTTGTCTTTATAGCTTTATCCAAGCTTACTGTGTGCTCCGTAAATTTAAATAATTATTGAATGAATGAATGAATGCAGTAGTGAATGTTTAAACATGTAT
>NW_005358043.1:209790-212521 GCF_000412655.1 Myotis brandtii | reverse complement strand
GGGGAGGGGGGGTGGGGAGGGCGGGGGGAGAAGCCTAACAAATGAGAACACGAATGGAAATGCCATATTAATCACGTGGTTCACTGAGTCATGCCACTTGAAAGAGTGCAGATGTGACTCATCACTAGTGCTACTTTGTTGTGGCAGCTATTGCTGTCTCTCTTTTTTTGCCTCATTTTCTCCATAATGTTTACGGCCCACGCAAGTGATAGCAGTGCTGACCATGTTGCCCAGAGCAGCCCTTTGCCAATGGCAGCTAACGACTGTTCCTGGAGAATGAAAAGGAGCGGATGGTGAAGAACCAGGGGATCCATACTTGGCTGGCTGGTACCCTCATACAAATGGGCAATTCCAGTGGCCAGGGTGCTTCTCTAGTTAAACTGACTTCAACGCTGACGGGTGAGAGGTTGGGAGGGAAGTTTTCTGGAGCCAAGATGTGCTGGACAACCATGGGCCTTCTCATTGCATTCCTCCAGTACCTAACTAGGCTTTAGCACTGTTGCCAAAGGGGAAGAACATAAGATTGCTCACTCCACGCGATACTATTCTTTGCACACCAGCTGGTTGGGTAGGACTAAGTATTACTATCCAAGCCACCAGTTGTATTTTGCATCTTCGTATTCTTGATTCCAGGCATAGAAAGATGTGTTATTGGTTTCTCTCACAATTTCTCCCCATCTGGCAGGAACGGTGAACATGAATACCTGGTATACCTAGTTGAGTGTGAAAGTATCTCTACTAGTGGTGTATTCTCTCTGTGAGGGCTTCACAAAGAGGGTGATATTTGAGTCCGACTTTGCCTGATAAGTAGAAATTTGCCAGATGTGGGAGGAAAGTAAGTCCAGGCAGAGGATACAGAATGAGCAAAGTACAGAATCTTGACATTGCTTGACATATCGGGGAATGTTCTGTACAGAGATGATAGGTCATGGTGCTGGAAAGGTTGTTTGAGGCAAGCTTATCAAGGTTCATTGATTTCATGCCAAGGAATTTTGAGTCATGCTATAGAAACTGGGGAGCCATCTGAGGTTTTTATTCATCACAGTATCAAAATCTTTGCTACGTTTTTGGAAGCTAATACCAAAAGCATCACGGAAGACAAATTCACAGGAGCAGAAGAATGAGGGTACCAGCCAGCCAAGTATTGATCCCCAGGTTCTTCACCATCCGCTCCTTTTCATTCTCCAGGAACAGTCTTTAGCTGCCAAATGGTCCCATAAAAACCGATGAAAAATTCAGGGCTCTTCACTTCAATCAATTGGATAATTGAATTTCTTTTTCTAGTTTTTGAAAAATATATAATATGAAGCTCTTGGGAAATAGGGGGATAAATAAGATGATACTTGTTGAGTTCAGCAAATGTGGAGACCAACTGTGTGCCAGTCCTGTGCTCAAAATCATGGACGATATGCCTTCATTCATTCATCCATTCATTCATTCAGCAAATGTTTATTGAGGACCTCCTATGTTCTAAATGGGAACTAAAGACACATAGTTTTGTACGTCTTGGAGCTGACATTGTAGTAAATGATTCAAATATTAACTAAATTATCCACATAAATAAGTGCATAACTATAAATTTCTGTAAATGCTATAAAAGTTACGGAAGAATCTAAGAATTGCAAATAGGAGTGAAAAATCATGGACGATATGCCTTCATTCATTCATTCATTCATTCATTCAGCAAATGTTTATTGAGGACCTCCTATGTTCTAAATGGGAACTAAAGACACATAGTTTTGTACATCTTGGAGCTGACATTGTAGTAAATGATTGATTCAAATATTAACTGAATTATCCACACAAATAAGTGCATAACTATAAATTTCTGTAAATGCTATAAAAGTTACGGAAGAATCTAAGAATTGCAAATAGGAGTGAAACTGTTCCTATTATTAGATACAAATCATATCAGCTACATGATTTGCAAATATTTGCTTCCAGTCTATGACTTCACCTTTTATTCTCGTAATGGTATCTTTTATAGAGCAGAGTTTTTAATTTAGTGAAATCCAACTTATCATTTTTTCTTCTGTGGGTGGTGTTTTTGGTGTTGTACCCAAAAACTCATCTCTAAACCCAAGGTTAACTATATTTTTCTCTTACATTATCTTCTAGGAGTTTTATAGCTTTGTACTTTACATTTAGGTTTGTAATCCATTTTGAATTAATTTTTATGTAAGGTGTAAGGTTAGTGTCCAGTTTCTTTCTTTTTTGCATGTATGTTTAGCTATTTCAGCACCATATTTCGAAGAGATATACCACTCATAAGGAAGTTTACAGGCTAATAAAGGGAATAAGATGTGTACACAAATGATTGACTGAAATGACTTAACTAATATACTTGCCTGAAGGATGTAAGAATTATGCTTAGGGGTTCAAAAGAGGTGGCATTGGAGAGTACTGTGGAAAGTGAATAAAGTTTCATCATGCAGATGAGGTCAAGGAGGAAATAACAAAAACAAAGGATATATATATGATGGATTTGCATAGAGATTGCATGAGAGGTCTGAGAGAAATAGAAGAGCCAGGAGTCACTCTTGGGTTTTTTGCCCAAACAATAAAAAGAATGGAATCACCATTTACTGAGATGAGGATCATGGGGCAAGAGCAGGCGTGGGGCTAGGGCAGTGATGGCGAACCTATGACACACGTGTCAGAGGTGACACGCGAACTCATTTTTTTGTTTGATTTTTCTTTGTTAAATGGCATTTAAATATATAAAATAAAC
>NW_005358043.1:205018-209494 GCF_000412655.1 Myotis brandtii | reverse complement strand
TTTTTTTTTTAGTTTTATTCATTTCAAACGGGCCGGATCCGGCCCGCGGGCCGTAGTTTGCCCACAGCTGGTTTAGAATGTGTTGATTGTGCCTGTTAGACTTTTCATTGAAGCGTCCAGTAAGCATTGAAGCGTCCAGTAAGCATTTGGATGCTTAAGTGTGGAGGTTAGCAAGCTTGTTAGTACATGAGTGGTATTTAAGTCTCTGAAATCAGGGTGTGAATGTAGATAGAGAAGAAAATAGCTGCAAGGATTGAAGTGTGGGAGACTCCAAAATGTGACAGAAAGATGAGGAGAAACCAGAAAAAGACACTCAGATGAAGATGCCAGTGAATTAAGGATGAGAGTTAAGCCAGGGGTGCAGGAAGCCCAGATGGATGTTTTCAAGAAGGAGTCTGTTACATGCTGTTGATGGGTTAAGTAAAAAGATTGGAATGGACCCCTTGAATTAGCAATGTGAAGGTCATTAATGTCCTGAACAGAAACTGTTTCCATGGAGGGTATTGAGGACAGCCTGACTGAAATAGGTTTTCTTAATGAGTGGAGAGAAATTGAAGATACTAAATTTAGAAAATTCTTTTGAGGATTTTTTGCAGTAAAACGAGGAGATGGAACAGTAGATGGAAGAAACTGCATCAGGGAAGGGTGTTTTTGTTTGCTATAACAGCTGGGAGGGGAAGTAAGTGAAGTAGGAGTGAGAGGGGAACCGGCAGAAAGATGGAAGAAACTGCATCAGGGAAGGGTGTTTTTGTTTCCTATAACAGCTGCGAGGGGAAGTGAAGTAGGAGTGAGAGGGGAACCGGCAGAAGTGATGTCCTTAAGTGGAAGGAGACAGAATCTAGTGCCCGGAAGCCGGGCTGGGCACAGATGGAGGCGGGGACAGTTTATTAATAGACACAAGTCTCTAAGCAGTGAGAAAGCATTAACGTTCATGAGTGAGGGGTATGATTCTTGTTGATCCTCATAATCTATTCTTTTCCCTGTTACTATAGACAAATTCAGATGCTTAAAAGTATGTCCAAAAATAAACATTGAATATACAGTTTTGCTCAAAATAAAGTGAATGATAATTTTATGTTCAAAAAAGTTTAAACAAACCCTTGTGTTTATCTCAGCAACTTTTTCTCCAGCTTTCATGTCAAATCAAGATTCTTATGCCGTAGGTGAATATTGCTGAAATGTTTTCCTTTGAAAATAAACTCCTTAATGTTTTAAATCAATTTTCTACATACTTTAACCTTTTGAAAATCCACCATGTGGTTTATTTTTTGTACTCCTCTTAAATTTTGCTGAGTAATAATTTTTAAAATTACCATTATTTGAGTATATCAAACTTAAAAGCTTCTACACAACAACAAAAAAACAACAACAACAAAACAAGGGGGGCAGCTGAATGAATGGGAGATGATATTTGCAAACAATAGCTTTGACAAAGGTTTAATACCCAAAATTTATAAAGAACTAATAAAACTCAACACCAAACAAACAAACAACCCAATTTAAAAATGGTCAGAAGACCTGAACAGACACCTCTCCCAAAAAGACATACGAATGACCAACAGATATATGAAAAGATGTCCAACTTGACTATCTACTGGGGAAATGCAAATCAAAATGACAATGATATACCACCTCACATCTGTTAGAGTGGCCATCATCAACAAGACAAGTAATAAGTGTTGGAGAGGGTGTGGGGAAAAGGGAACCCTTGTTCACTGCTGGTAGGAATGTAGACTGGTACAACCACTATGGAAAGCAGTCTGGCAATTCCTCAAAATCTTAAGAATAGAGTTACCATATGACCCAGCAGTAGCTCTCCTTGGTATATACTCCCAAACCTTGAAAACATATCTTCACAAAGAGATATATTACCCTATGTTCATTGCAGCATTATTCACAGCGGCCAAGACATGGAAACAACCAAAGTGTCCTGTGATAAAGGACTGGTTATAGAAGATGTGATACATATACACAATGGAATGCTACTTAGCCATAAGAAAAGATAAAATAGCAACATTTGCAACATGGATGGGCCTTGAGACTATTGTGCTAAGTGAAATAAATCAGAAAGCTAAGAACCATATGATTTCATTCATATGTGGGATATAAAACTGAAACCTGTGGACACAAACAGCAGTGTGGTGGTTGCCAGAGGAAAGGGGTTAAGTGGGGGTGAAAGGTGTCTAATATATGGTTATGGAAGTTGATTTGACTATGGGTGCTGGGCACACAGTGCAATATACAGATCTTATATCATACAAATGTATGCTTGAAACCTATATGATCCTATTAATCAGTGTCACCCCAGTACATTTAATTAAATAAAAAATAAACTGAAATTATTATTTCTTGAACACCAATGGCCTAGTACTACTTCAGACAAAATTGGAAATTTAATGAATTCAAATCTCTCTGACTCACCACTTTGTAGCAGATTAAATCACTCACAGAAGAAACATTAAAGCAAATTATATGCAAGATAGTTCTTGATAGGAATAGTGAACTCTTCATCATCCATGAGGTTTGACATGTTAATGGAGAAGACAATGGAGAAGACAAGCAAACAGATCAAATACAATAGGCTATTTTCTGATAAAATTGCTATCGTTGAATTTAGTAAATTAGCTGCATAGAATTTTTTCAGTCTCATCTGAATCTAAAACTTACTTCCACTATAATCAATAATAAGTTCTCAGATCAGCAAGAGTTTTTCTTTTTGTATTGCTCCACAGACATGAACGTATTCACACCAAGAAAAGTAACTTCAGCAGACCTTTAATTTCCAGTCTGAAGGATGTAGATGATTTAGCAACCCTAGAAGTTTTGGATGAGGTAAGGAACCCAGTTTAATCAAACATAAACATTCTAGGTTCTTTTAATTCATAGGGTTGATGTGATCAGGAGGTTGTTTGAATAATATCTGTGCCTCTCATGCTTCCTGTGCCTCTTGGCTTCCTGATTCTCTTTTCTGTCTTCAGCTTGAAAACATGTGCGCCACATTTCCGCATAGCTCCAGCCTGGTGTCGATTTTTTTCCTGTTTTTGATATTCAACTTGCAAAGGTGTGAGTTTCCACTAGATGAATTGCTTATAGGACACAGACTCTTCTTCCTCTGAATTCTTTCTGTAAGTTTCAAGGGGATGATTTACTGAGGTCAGAAAGTCATCTCCTACAATCTTCATGTGTCTTCCTTCCACTTATTCCTCTCCTGTTCCCCTCTCAGTGGCAGTGCCTCGAGGTCTCCACGTTACCTCAAAAGCCTGTTACTACCATGAGTGGTTCCCCCTTTTGGGTTCTCAGCTCCCCGGCTCTCACAGAGCTAACCTTTTAGGACATTGAATGTTGCCTGAAACTCCTTATTTATCCCAGGGACGTCGGAAATAGATCAAACATCTCTGTGTAGGTACAAATCCAAGCCAGTAAATTGCAGTTTCAGCCTCCTTTCCTTTCATCCCCCTTTACTCCAGATAATCAGATCATTAGAGAAATGAATGGTTCCTTTTCAGTGAAAGGTTGGGATCTCTATCCTGCTTGATCAACAGATTTTTGTTTTTTAAATACTTCTGATACATGCCTGATCATTTTGCTCAGAAATGCAACAAATCAGGAGACATTTTCTCAACAGAAGTAGTCATTTGGTAAATTTAGGGTTGCATAAACAACTCAAGTATTCCTCAAAATAATCTCTCTTGCGAATATCAAACATCATGTAATCAGACAGTGTTTGCAAGTCAGAGATTGCCAAAACCTTTACGAATCCTTATGTATCAGATTTTCCAATGATGTGAATTTCTAGCCTTGAGGATTATAAGGAAGCCCTTGGTATCATAGTGCTGACTTATGTTAAACACTGGGTTTGTGATTGTTTTTTGTTGTTGTTGTTTTTGCTCTTATTGTATGTGCTTTCTTTTTGTCTTTTTTTTTTAACCGAAGAACTTTTGTTCTTCTCTTGTGTCATGTACTATTTTAATGACTATTAAAATTGTTACCATATACTCATAACTTATGAGTTATTTTTTATTTTACTTTATTTTATTTTTTCCATCACCATTTATTTCCTCTATGCCCTCTTCCACCTTCACCCACCCTCCTTACATCCACAATCAAAAGACTGTGTTGTATTCTGCCTCATAAAGCCAAATGTCTAAGCAAAAGGTGAGACCATTCCACAGAGCCATTGAATAACCTCATTTTGGCATTATATTATGTTCACTGAGTAATAAAATTATTACTCAGCAATTCATATAAGCCCTATGACACTCACTTTTCTTTTCTAGTGTTTTTTCTCTTTTTTTCATCATCTGCATTTGCTTATTTCCTTGAAAGCATCATCTTATCTAATAAAAGAGAAACATGCAAATTGACCATCCCTCCACTACCCCCACAAGCCACACCCACAGCCCATCAGGAGCGAGTATGCAAATAAACCCAACCAAGATGGCGGTGGCCACGGAGCTGGAGTGAACAGGAGGCTTG
>NW_005358043.1:204459-204872 GCF_000412655.1 Myotis brandtii | reverse complement strand
CGGGGCCGTGGCCAGCCAGCAAACAGCCATCAGCCACTCACCCAGGCTGGCCACACCCCTATGGGGTGAGGGTCCCCGCTGGGGGGCTTGGCCAGCCTGCAAGCAGCCATCAGCCCCTCACCAAGCCTGGCCAGGCACCCCAGCGGGACCCCCTCATCCTGAAGGAGGTGTGGCCAGCCTGAACATGGCCCTCAGCCCCTCACCCAGGCTGGCCAGGCACCCCAGTGGGGACCTCCACCCTGAAGGGGGTGTGGCCAGCTGGAAAATAGCCCTCAACCCCTCACCCAGGCAGGCCAGGCACCCCAGCGGGGACCCCCACCCTGAAGGTGGTGTGGCCAGCCTGCAAACAGCCCCCAGCCCCTCCCCCCGGCTGGCCACACCCTCATAGGGTGAGGGTTCCTGCTGGGGGGCTT
>NW_005358043.1:199823-203940 GCF_000412655.1 Myotis brandtii | reverse complement strand
GCGGGGCCGAGGTAGAGGTGATTACAGGCCAAGAGGGGAGGGCAGTTGTGGGTGATCAGGCTGGTGGGGGGTGAGGCCATTGGGGGTAAGCAGACCATCAGGGGGGCCAGTTGGGGGCAAGCAGGTCATCAGTGGGGGTCAGTTGGAGGTGATCAGGACAGCGGGGGGGGGCAGTTTGGAGTAAGCAGGACAGTGGGGAGGGAAAGTAGAGACGAGCAGGCCAGCAAGGGGGGCAGTTGGGGGCGAGCAGGCCAGCAGGCAGAGTGGTTAGGGGCAATCAGGCAGGCAGGCAGGCAGGTGAGCAGTTAGGAGCCAGCAGTCCTGGATTGCAAGAGGGATGTCTGACTGCCACTTTAGGCCTGATCCCTGTAAACCGGCAGTAGGACATCCTTCGAGGGGTCCCAGATTGGAGAGGGTGCAGGCTGGGCTGAGGAACACCCCCTCCCCCATGCACAAATTTCGTGCACTGGGCCACTAGTCTATATATATATATATAAGTCCTATGACACTCACTGACCACCAGGGGGCAGACGCTCAATGTGCGAGCTGCCCCCTGGTGGTCAGTGCGCTCCCACAGCGGCAGATCCCTGCAGGCCATGCCCCCCACCAGTGCACGAATCCAAGCACCAGGCCACTAGTTTATATAATATCTCTGCAATATCAAACTTTCCCTTTGGAAAAACACAGGTAACAATGACATCCCTCTATGGCTCTCAGAACCAAAGAAAATGCCTGTCCAGTGAAAGGGTGGTTGCTGACCAAATGTTACACATCTTACTGTCAATCTGTCTATTTCTTTCTAGAGCCTTGACCCAGATTCCAAATATTTTATTTATTATTGTTTGTTTTTTACATTGTAATTGACCATAAATGGTTTTTAAGAAAAATAAATTGTTTTTATTTTATTATAGCATACAGTCTCTGAGCAACTTGAGAAGTGTTATTCCAGAGATCAGATTTATATCTATGTGGGAGACATACTCCTTGCTCTTAACCCTTTCCAGAGTCTGGGTCTTTATTCCAAAGAGGTATGTTGTGTGCTTTGCATTCTCTTATTTGTACTAATAATTATACTATTCAGATATTGAAATTAATTTAAATTATTCCAAGGAACATTTTATTCATTACCTTGAATAAACAGTTAAATAATTATTATACAGCATAGAGATAGGGAAAAATAGAAGATGAATTATTAATCTGGATGCTATATGTGGTCTTTCTTTCCCCAAAAGTATGTGGCAGAATGTTACTTACTTACAGTTATTGATAACTAGGCTATACTGTGTATCATAACAATACACAGGTATCTAAAAAAGTGTCTGCTCAATATCTACCTCTGATCCAAGCATCGGAGAATTAAAGATATAATTACATTATTTATATAGGTAATATACTTAATGGCTATAACACTTGTAATTGTGAGTTTACAAATTCTTTGGACATACTGATTCGTTTTTAATATCAGACCATGTGAGTTGTATGACTATGAATATATAATTATCCATTTTTTCAACCCCTAATGGTTTAAGTATAGAATAGTATTCTGGAATTAAATGAGGCCATTTTTAATTGGACCCATTATCTTCTAACTATTTGTGTACTCCAAAAAATTATTTCATACTGTGCCTAAGAGTTATTTTTTATATGTGAAAAATACATAATTCTGTCATCCCCTATGACTTTAAAATTTACAAGAAGAATGGTAAATATGTGAACCTTGACCTGAGTTTCAGGTAATTTGGGCTTTAGTGCAAATTCTGCTATCAATTAACTATATGATCTTGGACAAATCAAGTGAGAGAATGTATGTAAAATGATGTGAAAGAAAAAAAAAGTGGTGAGCATATTTCAGACATTATTATATCCAAGGAATAGTCAACAAAATGATCCCTATTGTCTTGTAAATTATCTTTTTACTTAAAGAAATAATAATATTTTTAAACCTTAACTTCTGTTTTGGAGTGTTATGCACTACCAAGAGTCTTCTTTCAAATACTACTGCCAGAGTGATGTTATAGCATATTGTGCTATCATATTTCTGGGCTATTTAGTGTCAGACTTTTTTATTCTACATAATTTTGCATGAATTCTGCATATATCTAAGTGTGCGTGTAAAATGTGTATAATGATTTGGTGGTATGAAACTCTATTTTTGCTTATGTTGTGCTTTAAAAATTGGAGCTGTACCTGTAAATAATCTAGGGATGAAACAAACAAACAAAAAAAGCTTTATAAAATGTGATTTTTTAAATCCTTAGCATTCCAAACTCTATATTGGAGCAAAGAGAACTGCCAACCCTCCTCACATTTTTGCAGTGGCTGACTTAGGCTACCAGTCGATGGTAACATATAATTCAGATCAGGTAAGGAGTCTCACGTTTTTAGAAACTCCCCTATTAGCTTCTTGTGTGTCAGCTGAATGATGTAAGGATAAAGTCTTCTTACAGTTTCCTTGTCTCACTGTACAGTGCATTGTTATTTCTGGGGAAAGTGGTGCTGGAAAGACGGAAAGTGCTCATCTTTTAGTTCAGCAGCTGACAGTGCTCGGAAAGGTACAGTTGATTTTTTATCTGTCCTAATAGAAATATTTGTTACATATCAGAGTGTAATATAACTGATTAGATTAATATTCAGTAGTTTAATAATAAAATCATAAAACACAATTGTTATCCTTTGTGAATTTAAAATATAACAAACAATATACTAAAAAGCATATGCTCTGTTTTGAAGATATTCTAACTTATCTCCCTCTTAGTTGCAAAGCTTTATAAATGTGATTTTCTTTTTTTAGCCTCAATACACTCACTGAATGCTTTATTTACTTTCTCTCCTTTTCTTACTAGCACATTAAAGAGGAGTCAATATTACAAAAATCAATTGTATTTATATATTATACATACATACCAGCAATTATCAACTAGAAATTGACATTTTAAATTTGCAATTGCACCAAAACACATGAACTATTTCAGTCTAACCCCTATAAAACATATGCAAGAGTTGTATTCTGAAAAGTAGAAAAAATGCCGAACCGGTTTGGCTCAATGGATAGAGCGTCGGCCTGCGGACTCAAGGGTCCCAGGTTCGATTTCGGTCAAGGGCATGTACCTTGGTTGCGGGCACATCCCCAGTAGGGGGCATGTAGGAGGCAGCTGATCGATCTCTCTCATCAATGTTTCTAACTCTCTGTGAACTATTTCAGTCTAACCCCTATAAAACAATAAAATATATTTTAAAAAAAAAAGTAGAAAAAGTTGGTAAAAGAAATAAAAAAGACCTAAATCAGTGGAGAGATTTACCATGTTCATGGATAAAAAGTCTCCATGTTATTGACATGTCAGTTTTCCACAAATTGATCTGTATATTCAAATCAATTATAATAAAAATCCCAACAGGATTTTTTTTGGTAGAGATTGACAAGCTGAAACAAAAATTTATATGGAAAGGCAGATGATCTATAGTAAGCAAATAATTTCCAAAAAGAACAAAATTGGGGGTTGATATTACCTGATTTTGAGACTTACTGTGAAGCTGCAATAGTTGTTAGATATAATAAAAAGCATAACCCATAAAGGAAAAAATTGGATTTTGCCAAAATTAAGAATTTCTGTTCTCTGAATGACATTGTTATGAAAGTGAAACCACAAGCTACAGACTCAAAGAAACTATTTGCACGTCACATATCTAATAAAAGACTGTATCCTTAAGATATATGTTTAAAAACTCTTAAGACTCAATAATAAGAAATCAAATAATTAAAAAAACAAATGAAAGAATACTGTTACATACCTGGCCAGCCAGGAAACTCAGTTGGTTAGAGCATCGTCCCTATATTCCAAGGTTGCAGGTTCGATTCCTGGTTAGGGCACATACAAGAATCAGCCAATGAACTTATAAATAAATGGAACAAGCCTCTCTCTCTCTCTCTCTCTCTCTCTCTCTCTCTCTCTCCTTTCTCTCTCTTTCTAAAATCAATGAAAAAAGCAAAAATAAAAAACACTGTTACAAGCAATGTATGAATCTTATTAGATGAGATTTGGATAAATTTCAGGTGCATTATGCTAATTCAAAGAAGCCAGGTTCAGAAGAGTACATATTGAATGACTCAATTTATATG
>NW_005358043.1:184823-197323 GCF_000412655.1 Myotis brandtii | reverse complement strand
AAGGTGAGGTGGGGTAGGGACAAATACAGGGACAGGCAGGTGGGCCTCCACTGACTTCCACTCCCTGCATCTACACTTCTAAGATGTCCTCGGTTTTCACAATTGCTCCCTTTCCTCTACTTTCAAATTTACAAATTATCTTAATTCCCTTAGTTACAGATTTAGCAGCTTCCATGGAAGCAAGATAATGTTTCAGGCTTTGGGGAACATTTGGATGGGGGCTTGGGCAGGTAGAGGAGAATAACTAAATAAGAAGTATACCTCAGAATGAATAAATTATGTTGGTGAGTTAGGTACAGAGTAGAACTATGTTTGAAAAGAAAAAGTACAGAAGGTCTCTTAGCCCCTCTAAGGAAGCAAGTGGGTGGATACACATATGGGAGGGGAAAAATAGGGCAGATCGTAATGTCTGACAGTACACTAAGAATATGCTCAGATACATTTATATCTGCAAAAGTGCTTATCAAAGAAGAAAATTATATACAAAATTAGTTTTATACATTTAAAATATATCTTGACATTTTTCGTAGGCTAATAACATAACCCTTCAAGAGAAGATTTTACAAGTGAACAATTTGGTGGAAGCCTTTGGCAATGCCTGCACCATTATCAATGACAATTCTAGCCGATTTGGAAAATATTTAGAAATGAAATTCACCTCTTCTGGAGCTGTGGTGGGAGCACAGATTTATGAGTACCTTCTGGAAAAATCCCGAGTTATCCACCAAGCCCTGTAAGTTCTGGGAAACAGGCAAAGATACGTGTCATAAAAGACACACCAGTCACAAGCGACACATGTGCCCCAAGCAGCACGCATGTTGTAGGTGGCAGGCATGTCATAAGCAACATATGTTTCATTAGTGACGAATGTGTGTCTGTGATCTAAAACTGTGCCCTCAATGGTGTACAAGTCATAAGTGGCATGTGCGTTCCTTGTGGCAGTTTGTAGCTGAGTAACAAAATTTCTGTTCTGGCCTAATGATTCTAAAACATTTGTTTGTTATGTTTAAGAGGAAACTGTAGTCACAACATCAGATGTCCACTCTGTCCGTTATATAGATTTTTAAAGTGTGGCAAGTTAGAGTCTTCCATTTTTTGTTGGTTTTATGCTAAACATATCTAGATTGTAGTAAATTGTCACATGTTAACTTCATGGGAACACAAGCTCTTATTATGTATTAACACATTATTATTTAATATAAATGCCTTCAAAGGTGACTAAACTGTGAATATAAGTTGCCTGGACTCCAGCTCCTGAGCTCAGTCCTCAGTGTGGAAAATTAACCTTTGTTCCTCAATTCAAAATATGGAAGGAAAGAATATTAGACAAATATGGTTTTTAATTGTGGCTCTATGGCATGTTGGTCCTCTCTGGTTAAGATATTTAAATTTTAAAGAATCTTCTAGGATCTTGGTTCTGGAACTTACTGTGTGTATGATTTGAAATATTTAACCTCTCTGCACTTCAGTTTTTCATCTTCAAAATGGAAATAGCATTGGTCCTACCTGTCCATTCAGATAATGCCTGTCAGGTATTTGCACAGTGAATAAAACATAGTAAGAACCCATCAGTGTAAGCCATTATTAGCAGTAGTAATGTTGATAGTTGTGTGAAGATTACAAAAACATCTAGCACAGGCATGAACATTGAAGATGTTCAGTAAATAGCAGCTACTATTATTGATGTGTGCATTTGCCCAGAACTTAATGGACATGCATGGGTATCCTTTGCTATCTAAACCCAGAGGCACCTCGGGGTCTTATGCTGATGTGAAGATTTAACTGGTTCTTGTAACAATTTGTACTGCTCTCATAACTGTGTAAGACTCTCTCCTTCAAGCATTTGGGTAAAGTCTACCTAAGAGGCAAAGTTTTGGGATTTAGATGGTGCTACCATGTTGCACAATGTCAGAGGGCACCAGTCACAGTGGGTTCTGTGAAACATCATTCACATCCAGTAAACTCTGGAGCTATGCAATGATGCCCTGGGTTTGTAACCATAAAATTAATTTTTGTAGTGAATGCTTACTAAAATATCATAGGATAAATGCTAGGAAATTGCACAATTAGGATTATATATGAAGCATGCTATGAATTAAGTTTTTTCTAGCTGCCCTAAAGAACTATTCTTACTAACCACCTTATTGAAAATGTCTTATTTTTTTCAGTGGAGAAAAAAACTTCCATGTTTTTTACTACATCTATGCTGGTTTAGCTGAAAAGAAGAAACTAGCCCATTACAAATTGCCTGAAAACAAGCCTCCCAGGTAATTCAGCAGCTTGTATGTTTCATAAAAAACACTTTCCCTTTCCAATTAATATTAGATTTTACCCATCCTTTCATATATTTTCAGATACCTACAAAATGACCACCTCAGAACAGTACAGGACATGATGAATAATAGTTTCTATAAATCTCAATATGAATTAATTGAGCAATGTTTCAAAGTCATAGGTTTTACAATGGAGGTGAGTATGAACGACATTTGAACCCCATTAGGAAATATCTTTTTATCATCACTAATTGCAAGAGTTAGCATTTATGGCGTGATTAATGCATGGCAAGCAGCGTGCTAAGTGGTTTTACATGAGTCATCCTTTTAGTTTCTCAAATAACCTTATGAAATGACTAGAATTATGATATTTACTTTATGGATAAGGAAACAACGGCCTTAAGATATAATTGAGTTTGGTCTTATTCTTAATCTTTTATTTTACTTATATTTGCATCTCCTGCATATATTAAATTTTATATAAATGCATAAATGTGATTATATTACATGCTCTTTTTAGTGCAGTCTTTTTAGAACAACTTTATTAACATAATTCATATGCCATACAAGTCAGCCATATTAAAGTACATTTTAATGCTTGTAGTATATTCACAGGTGTCTGAATCCAACATCATCATCATTTTTAGAATATTTTCACGTTTTAAAATTTTCACCCAAAAAATACATGCTACGAGCAGTCCCTCTGCATTCCCATCCAACCTCTGCCTTCCATCACTATCGATCTCTTTCTTCTGGACATTTCACATAAATAGAGTGATGCCATATGTCATCCTTTGGGACTGGTTTCTCTCATTTGCTGTAACACTTTCAAGCTTCATTCATTTTGTAGCATGTATCATTACTTTATTTCTTTTTATTGTTGAATAATATTTCATTTTATGGCTATACCTTGTGTTATTTATCCATTCATCAGTTCAGGGACATTTAGGTTTCTTCTCTTTGTGGGGGCCGTTATGAATAGTACTGTGAACATTGGTGTACATTTTTTATGTGGACATAAGTTTTTAATTTATTTCTCTTTGGTATATAACTATGAGTGGGACTACCGGGTCATAAAGTAACACTATGTTTAATCTTTTGAGGAACTGCCAGACTTTTCCAAAGCAGCTGTGCAGTCTTACATTTCAACCAGCAGTGTATGAAGGTTCCAATTTCTCCATCTCCTCCCAACACTTAGTATGTCTTTTTTATCATAGCCATCCTGGTGGGTATGGAGTGGCTTGCATTTGCATTTCCCTAATGGCTTGCATTTGCATTTCCCTAATGGCTTATGATACTGAACTTCTTTTCTTATACTGATTGATCATTTGTATATCTTCTTGACTAGAAATGAGGGCCCTGCATACAAGGGGGTGTTTAGGTAAGTCAGGATAATCTTTGTCCATCAGGAAAGATTTCACCTATTAGAGTTAATTTTTCTAGTGTGGTCTTCCTCCATAGCCAAGAGAAATTCAGATTTGATGGGGAGACTCCCTGCCTGGCTGCTTTATAGCCCCACAACTTAGAGTCCCTCTTAGAGTTGTAAATAAACATTGCTACTATTTCTAGATGAATTAATTGGTTGTATAGAGACGGGAGTGAGAAGTTGAGGGGACCTAAAGAGAAATAACTCCTCTTGAGACCAGAGAGGAATTATTGCCATGACTTCTCCAAAGAGTTCTCATTTTTTGCCTGCACACTGTGAATTATTATATGGACAAGTGGGAATCAATATTGTAGACTCAATGACAAGCCAAGGTTGAATACATCCTTAGTCAAATAATCTACTCACAGGAAGTCTTGAGCTGAAAGTAATGTAACTTTTCTGGTTTAGAAGTAAAGGCTCCAACTTGACCAGTCTAATCCCTGAATGATGCATTCTCTGTATAGATTCATAGACCCTATCTTGAACTTTCAGCTTATGACTCAGGCTGTCACTCTATAACTAGTTAACTGCAACTCAAATCAGGAAACTCATTGGTTCTGTGCTCTCTAGACAGAATAAAGATGATTGGACCTTTTTCTCTATTGCTGCATTAAATAACTTATAGGCTGTTAAGTGGAACAAAGAATCCATTGTTTCATAGATTTCTGAAGGTTGTGGGGAATCTTGCACACTCTGCTCTTAGCTATAATATGTTACTGTAAAAAAAAATTTCCTAGCAAAGAGAAGCCTGGTTTTTAAAGTGGCCAGTGTGTGCATCTCATTCCTCTACTCCATATTTACCAAAAAAAAAAGAAGGAGGAGGAGGAGGAGGAGGAGAAAAAGAATCAGCAACAAGGGTTGATAGGATGACTGGATAGATGCATGAAGACAGAAGAATTTGCTCGACCAGTAGTAGCCTTTGCTGGAGAGTTGGGAGGAAAATGATGGGGACTGACTAGGAGTTGGACAATTGAGAGATTACTAAGCTTGTAGAACTCATTGTGGATCTCTCATGTAAAGAGTGGTGTGCATATGCCATGAGGTGGTGGACATCATGTTAGGATGAAAACTGTGCTATTGACCTTACCTAACTACCTTTTGGGAAGGAGATCTGAACTGTATCATTGGGAATCAGAGATAACCCTAATACATTTCCTAATGAAATAGATGAATTAAATGTGGTTGTAATTGGTTCAGCTCTGGGAGAGGAAGTCATTGATTCAAAAGGCATGAGTTTCAGCCAAATTCCAGGTGACATGTGATCACCACCCAGAGATTTCAGACAGTTATGGGAGACACTCCAGAAGATTCCACACACACCAAACTGTTCCAGACATAGTCTAATTCTTATATTCTATTCTGATGTCCCAAGCATCATCAATGACTATCTGGGTCTTTTGCTCTCATTCTGGTTCAAAGAACCAAGACCTTGTCCTCCCCTAAGTGTTTCAGCATGACATTAACCATAGGTTAGCTGCATGAGGAGTAAAAATAGAACATTTGCTGCTCCACAGCCTGGCGTGTTACACTAATTGGTTGGTTTTTTTAAAATATATTTTATTGATTTTTTTACAGAGAGGAAGGGAGAGAGATAGAGAGTTAGAAACATCGATGAGAGAGAAACATCGATCAGCTGCCTCCTGCACACCCCCTACTGGGGATGTGCCTGCAACCAAGGTACATGCCCTTGGCCGGAATCGAACCTGGGACCATTCAGTCCGCAGGCCGACGCTCTATCCACTGAGCCAAACCGGTTAGGGCCACTAATTGGTTTAATCCTAACTTTGTGTGGACACCAATCCTTTCCTGGGTGTGGCCACTTCCAGGTGCATCTTCACTTCCCCTGGACAAAATTCAAATTCAAATCTGGCTCCTCCCCTTTTGCTGCATCCCTTTCCCAACGAGGCTCTACCTAGCCCTGTCCTCACCCACACCTTACACCTGCAGAGGCCATTGATGTAAGCACTAGGACAGTAAATGTTTAAGGCTTTAAATCTATGATTTATCAGTGATGGTGAACCTTTTGAGCTCGGCGTGTCAGCATTTTGAAAAACCCTAACTTAACTCTGGTGCCGTGTCACATATAGAAATTTTTTGATATTTGCAACCATAGTAAAACAAAGACTTATATTTTTGATATTTATTTTATATATTTAAATGCCATTTAACAAAGAAAAATCAACCAAAAAAAATGAGTTCGCGTGTCACCTCTGACACGCGTGTCATAGGTTCGCCATCACTGCACTAGGAGGATCCAGTTTAGGGGTAAAGTGAATAAATAAATAAATAAATAAACACCCAACAGCATTCACCTTTTCTCCAGTCCTTGGTCTTAAGATGAATGTTGCTAGTGGTAGATGCTCCTTTAGACTGTGGTCTGACTCTTGTTTGCGTGGTGAGGAGGGAACAGGAGAGGGTGATTGGAACTCAGCACACCCTCCAAACTGAAGCATCCTGTACACCAAGCAAGGAGCACGTGCTCTGACCAGGCTCTGGGCCTCACTGTACTTCTTTTCCCTGCTTTTTGTCATCAGAAGAGCTGACCTTCTTACCAATTCCCTCCCCCAAAGGTTGCTATCTTAGAAGCAATGAATCATTTTTAATTGGTCTGTTTACTTCTAAGCCCCACTCATTAGAGGCAATGTTTCATTTATATTTGGTTCAACTCCTTTCTCTTGCTTGGTAGAGCAATGTTTAGTAGCATTAAATGAAACCCGTCTTGCAGTTAGCATCCACTGACAAATAGATTTCATTTATTTAAAACTGTTTATTCCAAATGTCAACATACTCTGTTTATTGAACATCTGAACATTCAGCTTATGATAAAGGGAAATATAACAGCTGTTTCTGAAGCTGAAGCACAGTCACTGCTCATATTTTGTGAAGATGTAGTCTGGTTCAAGATGACTCTCCTGCGATGTGGTGGTCTCCCACCTAAAGCAGGGGTTGCCTTCACAGGGCAGACTGACACAGTTTGGAGGCAGTAGAATGAAATACACTCCCGTTTTTGGTTGTTTGTTTGTTTGTTTTGCTTTCCCACTGGCTTGCTTGGATTTGTCCTTTGTCTGTAGCTGCTTCAGTTCCATTTAGGGAAGAGACAACTTTCAATATCAAGTGAAGTGGCCTGATTCTCACATCCTCTGAGCACAGCTTGCTGCCTTCACAGTTTTCTGTAGCACAGTTGTGGTCATTCTCCTATATAAAGTCTCTCTTTCTCTGTTTTTATACCCTGATGTTTCTCTGATTGGTGTTGACAGCACCCACAGTTTGTGTCCTTTGTACGTTTTTTGTTCAGCAAAATCAAAATGGGATAGTCTCAAAAAATAACAAAATGTAAAACACCAAAATTTTTCAAACAATGTGATTTCCTATGTCATTTTCCTGCCATAGTTTTAAAATAAATTATTAGTAGTTTTATGAGTCAACTCATTTCAAGGCAATTTTTGCCACATCATGACAGAAATTTTTGCTTCTTTGTAGAAAGTCGTATGTCTTATGTCTAAGATAAGTATGTGTGTTGGGTTTTTTTCTCCTTTAATTTTATTTATCTTTTTTGTGATAGTCTAAAATCACAATCTGGTATATTTTCTTTGGAATACCACTTATGACTTTAATTAAGATCAAATAATATTCTTGAAAAAAAAATGTTTTAAGTATTTTAAAGCATGACACAAAGTGTTGAATTTCTGTGAAATACTTCATTTATAAACATTGTTTTGGTCAGCATGGGAGGTGCATGTATTCATTTGATAATTTAAAAATAATCATTTGGTGCCTAGTTGTCTTCATTCAAACATAAAATAAGTTATAATTCTACAGTTTTATAATTCAATCAACATTGATGACTTGAATGGAACGACAGGACCAAGAAAGCCAGTTATTTAAAATAAAAGTAATTCTATTCTAATGAGTCATATCTGTGATTTAAAGTCCTTGGCACTGCTTGTCTCTGGCTGTGTATCTTTAGACCAATAACTAACCTCTCTGCTCTAACTTTAACAGTAAAAGGAGGGCAGAGAAGTAGTTTATTTCTGAGTCACTTTCTACTCTCGCTATCTATGACTCAAATCGCGGGCTATTAATTTCATTCTAATCTTTGCAGACTGTTCATGTCATTTTATTGCTTTGGGTATCTGCAAAAATCAGCCTAAGCATATAGAAGTATTAATATCCCTTTAAACAGCTGCAAATGCTGATCACAGAACCCACCCACTCCTATTTGCCTGGTATATGGCCTCTGATAGCATCTGGTCCTGTACTAATGGCCCAGCCTGCTCCTCCCCATCCTGCCTTCTCTGTTCTTTTTCAGTAGTAGCATCAGCATCTTGGCTTTCCCATGACTGGAATGGGTAGTGCCACATCCCCAGCCTGGGCTAATGTCACGGCCCATGGTGACACCCACCTACATTGAGATCTATATGTTGTCACCTTTCTCACTCCTCTCTTGAATGGATTTCAGTTAAGCAACAAGTATGGGTTGAGGCTTTAAGAAAGGACATGGTACATGTCACCAGAAGGATGCTGTACCAAACTCAGTCCATCCAGCAGGGGTGTAGCTTCCATTCCCAAAACAACATCAGAAAAAGGGGATCGTGCATTTTCCAATGAGAAGGCTCTGCCACTTAGAGGAGCTAATTGGCTTTTGGAAGAAAACAACTTGGCTTAGTATGGTCTTGTTATTCTCATAAAATCTGACTAATAACTCAGGATGCAAAGTCTACGACCAAAAAGGTAGACAGCTAGAATTTTTTTAAAAAATCTGAGGAAGATGAGCAAAAACTGAGGAGCATAGAGTGAAAGACTTCAAGGTAAATAAGAGAGAAATTGTCTTGAAAGTGAAGGAAATTTTCCTGTCACTTGACTGATGCAAAAGAAAATAGTTTGACAAGCATGTCTGAGTGCCAGCTGTGTGCCCAGCGCTGTGCTAGAATCAGAGATATGAACTACTCAGTCTCTATTTATCATCTGATAGAAGAAACATACACTAAGCAAAGTTTCAATAAAATGTAGTTAATTACATGATTAAAACAATACAGAAACATGAAGTTTTGGTCAATAAGTTGTAAGAAGAAAGTATGTGAAAAGAATGGGGACAAGCCCTGGCCAGTTGGCTCAGTTGGTTGGAGCATCATCCTGTGCACCAAAAGGTAAAGGGTCAAGTCCTGGCTAGGGTGCATGAGAGAGGCTACTGATCTATGTTTCTCTCTCAAATCTGTTTCTTTCTCTCTTTCTTCCTCTATCTAAAAATCAATAAAGACATAGCATTGGGTGAGGATTAAAAAAAAAAGAATGAGGACAAAATTTAAAAATGGGCAAAGCACCTGAATCAGCACGTCTCCAGAGAAGACATATAGATGGCCAATAGACATGTAAAATGAGGCTCAATGTCACTAATTGTCAGAGAAATACAAATTAAAAACACAACGAATTAGCACCCCACACCTGTCAGAATGGTGATCATCAATGAATCCACAAATGACAAGTGTTTGTGATGATGTGGAGAAAATGGAGACCTCCTCAAACACTGTTAAGTGGGAGTGTAGACTGGTGCAGCCACTGCAGAAAACAGTATGGAGCTTTCTCAAAAAATTAAAAATTGAACTGCCTCCTAACCCAGTGATTCCACTTCTAGGAATTTATTCAGAGAAGTGCAAAAACACTAATTCAAAAGAAAGTATGGACCCCTATGTTCATTGCAGCATTATTTACAACTAGAGGCCCAGTGCATGAAATACATGTGGTGGGGAGGGCGGCGGTCCCTCAGCCTGGCCTGCACCCTCTCCAATCTGGGACCCCTTGGGGGACGTTTGACTGCCAGTTCACAATCCAAGACTGCTGGCTCCTAACCACTTGCCTCCCTGCCTGCCTGATCACCCCTAACTGCCTCTGCCTGCCCGCCTGATCGCCCCATACCACTCCCCAGCCAGCCTGATCGCCGCCTAACTGCTCCCCTGCCGGCCTGATCGCCTCCAACTGCCCTCCCCTGCCGGCCTGATCGCCCCCAACTGCCCTCCCCTGCTGACCTGTCTCGCCCCTAACTGCTTGCTCCCTTGCGCCGGCCTGATCTTGCTCCTAACTGCTTGCTCCCCTGCCAGCCTGATTGCCCCTAACTGTTTTCTCCCCTGCAGCCTGATTGCCCCTAACTGCTTGCTCCCCTGCTGGCCTGATCGCCCCTAACCGCCTCTGCCTCAGCCCCCACCACTATGGCTTTGTCTGGAAGGAAGTCAGACGTCCGGAAGATGTCCGGTTGATCCGGTCTAGTTAGCATATTACCCTTTTATTAGTAGAGATAGCCAAGATATGGAAGCAACCTAAGTGTCTATCATTAGATGAGTGGATAAAGAAAATGTAGTACATATATACAATGGAATATCACTTGGCCCTAATAAATAATAAAATCTTACCATTTGTGACAGTATGAATGGACCTAGAGGCTATTATGCTAAATAAAATAAGTCAGAGGAAAACAATTACCATATATTTTCATTTATATTTGGAATCTAAAGAAAACAAATAAACAAAATTGAAACAGATCCATAGATGCAGAGAATAGACTGATGGTTGCCAGAGGAGTAGAGGGTCTGGGGGACTGAGTGAAAAAGGTAAAGGGATTAAGAAGTACAAATTGGGCCCTGGCTGGTTTGGTTCAGTGGATGGAACATCGGTCTGCGGACTGAGGGGTCCCAGGTTCGATTCTGGTCAAGGGCACATGCCCAGGTGGCGGGTTCGGTCCCCAGTGGGGGGCATGCAGGAAGCAGCCAATTGATCATTGATGTTTCTATCTTTCCTTCTCCCTTCCTCTCTGAAATCAATAAAATATATATTTTTAAGAAAAGAAGTACAAATTGATAGTTAAAAAATAGTCATGGGGATATAAAATACAGCATAGGGAATATAGTCAATAAAATTATAATAATTATGTATGGTGCCAGGTGGGTACAACAATTACTGTGGGGGGGGGGACAATTTTTAAAGTATAGGATTGTCTAACCACCATGCTGTACACGGGAAATGAAAACAAAATAATATTAAATATAAACTGTAATTGAAAGATAAAATTTAAAAAATGATGAGGACAAGAATAATGTGAACTGGAACTAAAGTATGAAAATAATGTGGAATTGGGGGACCTAAAGGAGTTTGCCTGGCTGAAAAATGTATGAGAGAAAAGTAGCTGGAAATGAAGGTGCAGAAGCACCGGAAGATGCCGAACCTTCTTGTTTTTATGCCTTGGAAGGAGTTGGAAATTTATCTTTAAGGGAAAGGGGCCGTTGAAGGATGTTAATTGGGGACTTAAGATGATCTGATTTGCCTGCTGGGAGAATCACTGTGACAGCTGTGTGGAAGACAGATTGGATAGTGTCAAGCTCAGAAATAATTATTACTCATGAATTAATATCATTTTGTTCGAGAATGTAGTTTTAGTTTTTTTTAATTTATTTTATTTTTTTATTGTCTAAAGTTTTACATATGTCTCCTTTTTCCCCAATTGACCTCCCTCCCCCGAGCCATTCCCACCCTGGGCAAGCCCCCACCGCCCCAGTGTCTATGTCCATTGATTATGCTGATATGCATGTATGCAAGTCCTTTGGTTGCTCTCTAACCGCCCCCCCCACCACCATTTGTCTCTGGATCTATTCTTGTTCATCAAATTATTTTTAGTTTATTTTTAATATAATTTGATAGTGTTATTTTCTACCTTTTATTTCAGTTAGATTGTGAGTGTGGTATGCTCTGTTATGGACATATTCCTTTCTCCTTCTGAGCAGGTCACACCTGAGGCTGATAAAGCCATCAGGAAGGAAGGTGCTTTGTCTTACAGCATTATGCTCCATGTCTCAAAGTCACTTAACAAAAAAACTTTTAGAATATTATGTTTTATAAATCAGATACATCCTATATTTTATAAAGAACCACAAGAAGATATATTCATCCTACTTTCCCTGGCTTTTCCCCCACAATGACATTGATTATCCTATATAATAAAACCCTAATATGCAAATCAACTGAACAGTGGAATGAATGGTTGCTATGATGTGCACTGACCACCAGGGGGCAGATGCTCAATGCAGGAGCTGTCCCCTGGTGGCCAGTGTGCTCCCACAGAGGGAGTACCACTCAGCCAGAAGCCGAGTTCCCTGCTTCTTAACGCTAAGGACCCCTTGGGGGATGTCCAACTGCCAGCTTAGTCCCACTTCCCCCAGGAGTGTGGGCCTAAGCCAGCAGTCTGAGGGACCCCCCCCCCAAGTGTACAAATGTCATGCACTGGGCCTCTAGTCTACCATAAAAAGCACACTTAACTCTTTGATTACACAAACCCTGAGCCATTGCTGACCATGTGGAAGACAGTAAACCAGAGATTAAATAGGATCTGAGGACCAGACATAGATCCTCATCTTCAAGATCTTTAAGTCCAGCAGCAGAAATGACTATAACAACAATGGAATACCACAACACACCTATTAGAATGGCCAAACTCTAAAACACTGACACCAAATGCTGGTGAAGATTCATTCAACAAATATATTTATATATTCATTTAACGTATATGTTATATATGAATGAATAAATATTCCTGAAGATATTTTTCATATCCAGCTTTTATCTTGACTTGGAATGTTGGAGTGGATGAGATAATTATTTTTTGTTGAGTGTAGGAGCTGGGCTAAAATAAATGCAGGAAAATAAGAAAACAATAAAGGATTTTCTCTCTTTCATGTTCCTCACTGCACCATGAACATAGTTGGAATGACACCTAGAATTTCCATAGACTTCTTGACAAAATGCCTTCAGGGCCTCCT
>NW_005358043.1:179581-184462 GCF_000412655.1 Myotis brandtii | reverse complement strand
TTGATTATCCTATATAATAAAACCCTAATATGCAAATCAACTGAACAGTGGAATGAATGGTTGCTATGATGTGCACTGACCACCAGGGGGCAGATGCTCAATGCAGGAGCTGTCCCCTGGTGGCCAGTGTGCTCCCACAGAGGGAGTACCACTCAGCCAGAAGCCGAGTTCCCTGCTTCTTAACGCTAAGGACCCCTTGGGGGATGTCCAACTGCCAGCTTAGTCCCACTTCCCCCAGGAGTGTGGGCCTAAGCCAGCAGTCTGAGGGACCCCCCCCCCAAGTGTACAAATGTCATGCACTGGGCCTCTAGTCTACCATAAAAAGCACACTTACTCTTTGATTACACAAACCCTGAGCCATTGCTGACCATGTGGAAGACAGTAAACCAGAGATTAAATAGGATCTGAGGACCAGACATAGATCCTCATCTTCAAGATCTTTAAGTCCAGCAGCAGAAATGACTATAACAACAATGAAATACCACAACACACCTATTAGAATGGCCAAACTCTAAAACACTGACACCAAATGCTGGTGAAGATTCATTCAACAAATATATTTATATATTCATTTAACGTATATGTTATATATGAATGAATAAATATTCCTGAAGATATTTTTCATATCCAGCTTTTATCTTGACTTGGAATGTTGGAGTGGATGAGATAATTATTTTTTGTTGAGTGTAGGAGCTGGGCTAAAATAAATGCAGGAAAATAAGAAAACAATAAAGGATTTTCTCTCTTTCATGTTCCTCACTGCACCATGAACATAGTTGGAATGACACCTAGAATTGCCATAGACTTCTTGACAAAATGCCTTCAGGGCCTCCTTCCTCCTCCTCCTCCTCCTCCACCTTCTTCTTCTTCTTCTTCTTCTTCTTCTTTTTTGGAAAGGAACATATGTTTTTATTTATTTATTTTTATTTACTTATTTATTTTACCTTGTCAGGTATTTGTTTTATTTTTTTTTTAAATCTTTATTGTTGAACTCCTACCTATTCTTCAACCACATATACTCTTTGATTTTGGTACTGGGCTCTTCTGAATTTTCTTCCTTAACTATATCCACACATACAACCTCACTTTTAAGATGTACTCAAGGAAAAGGAACATATATGGAAATGACCATATTAATGTCAAAAGTTAAGTTTTGCATGGATAGATTTCTCTGTGGCCTAATGATTTAGCTATTTCTACTTGCTCTGAGTTGAGCTCCTCATTTACATCTACATTCATAAAATATTTTAAGCATTCACTGAGAAAAAGATACCATGCTCACCTCTAAAATGAATGAAAGAAGAGGGCATCCTTGGATCCATGCCAGCTGGGTCTATTAGTCTGACATTGTGGTCTGCAGGATGACCTTCTTATTCTGGAGCCTAAGGGTTCTCCCCAGTTTGTCCCCACCCATAGTCACTTGCCATATTCCAGGGCATAGTGATGCTAACATTTGTGTGGTGTGTTTCAGCAACTTGGAAGTGTATACAGTATACTTGCTGCCATCTTGAATGTTGGGAACATTGAATTTTCCTCAGTGGCAACTGAACACCAGGTGGACAAGAGCCACATTTCCAATCTTGCTGCTCTGGAGAACTGTGAGTTCTATTATCTTCCATTCTAAACTGAACTCTTAAAAAAAAAAAGTCTAACAACATATTGTGAATGTCATATAAGGATAATTTCAAGCAATTGTTCTTTTATGGAATCTTTAAAAACAATACTCAGATTCCATTTGTATGAAGTGGGAAGTTTTTGAAGTCCACTATTTGAAACAAATCTTCATGCCTCCAAATTCACTGATTACTGGAGAAAACATTTCTAAATACTATGCTTTCATGCCTATTTTAGGAGCTATTTAATTTCAGTGAAAAACACAGGAAATTTAATTAAAATTTAGTTAACTGATCTAAAAAGAATTAAAGTTGTTTTGTTATAAATTTAGCATCTGTACCATTTTGTAAGTAATAAAGACGTATATTTATTTTCATACTGCATAGACTTTGTTCACATATTCATCCTGGGTTGATTAAATTTGCAGTCATTTTCTACATAAGTAAAGTACATCCTGGTATTTTCTTCAAATCAGTTTTTCTCTTACTTGCAGAGTTTGATGTTTAATGCCAATAATTTAAGGCTCTCCACTGATATCATCCAATGACATAGCTTTTTTATTTTGATTACACCTATTTTTTATTATCAGTGTATGCCCCCATAATACCAGGTTTGTTATAAGTTTCATTCATAATATAGGAAATCATGATACAAATTTTATTTATATATTTTTCTGGCTTATACATACTCATGAATCAAATGAGATGTTTTAGGGTAATTTGAGAGGCCAAATGCCCAACCATCCTGGTCTGGACCTGTCCCTACATCTCCATCATCTCCATCCCACTGTGTCTCAGGAACCAGGTTGGTAATACAGCAGAACAAATGTCTGAGGTTGACATGTACCTAGGAACCTGTTCTGATATTTTTTTAATTTATCTTTACTGTTGAAGGGTATTGCAAATGTCCCCCATTGCCCCCCTCCACTCGGTTCCCACCCCATCCCAGATCTTCACCACACTATTGTCTGTGTCTATGGGTTATGCATATATGCATATAAGTTCTTTGGTTATTCTCTGCCTGTCCCTCTGAATGTGTCAGTCTGTGCCATTCTTCCATGCCTTTGGGCCCATTTTGTTCATCAGTTTATTTTGTTCATTAGATTCCACATATAAGTGAGAGTGTCTTTCTCTGACTGGCTTACTTTGCTTACCATAATATTCTCCAGGTCCCTACATGCTGTTTCAAAGGGTAAGAGATCCTTCTTTTTTACAGCTGCATAGTATTTCATTATGTAAAAGTCCCACCACTTTTTTTATCCACTCATCTACTGATGGGCACTTGGGCTGTTTCCAGATCTTAGCTATTATAAATTGTGCTGCTATGAGCATAGGGGTGTATATATTATTTCTGGTTGGTGTTTCAGGGTTCTTAGGATATATTCCTAGAAGTGGAATCACTGAGTCAAATAGCAGTTTGATTTTTAATTTCTTAAGAAAATTCCATACTGTCTGTTTATTGATTAATGGTTGATTGATTGATTGATGGTTGCCAATCTGGCAGGTGTGAGGTGATACCTCATTGTCATTTTATTTAATATGTATCTCTCAGATGATTAGTGACTTTGAGCACTTTTTCATATGTCTCTTGGATGTCTGTGTGTCGTCTTTGGAGAAGTGTCTATTTAGGTCCTTTGCCCATTTTTTTCCCCATTGATTTTTTTGTTTGCTTGTTTGTTTTGTTTTGTTTTTTGGAGACTAGAAGGGAGGGAGAAAGAACAGAGGGGAAGAGAGAGACAGAGAGAAACATCTATGTGAGAGAAACACATAGATTGGTTGCCTCCTGCATTGCCCCCAACCCGGACTGAGGGTTAAACCCAGGCAAGACTGAGAATCAAACCTGTGACCCTTCTGTGTGTGACCTTTCTCTGTGACCCTAACCACTAAGGTACACCAGCCAAGGCTGCCCACTTTTTAATTGGATTGTTTGTCTTCCTTTTGTTGTGTTGTATGAGTTCTTCATATATTTTTTGAAAATTAACTCATCCAATTGGCAAGTATGTTCTCCCATACAGTGGGTTCCCTTTGCATTTTGAGGATGATTTCTTTCATGAAACCATAAAAATCTTAGACAAAAACAGACAGCAAAATCTTAGACATCTCACGCAGCAGAATTTTCATAGATACAGCTCCTAGAATAAGAGAAACAAAGGAAAAAATAAACAAATGAGACTACATCAAACTAAAAAGCTGTTCTGATAAACTTAATTGGCACCTAAGACATTATCAGAAGTGTAACAACCAGAAAACTCCAGTGATAGGATCAAAATCTCACTATCTGATCATAATTAGAAGAGTTGTCAGCAGCCAACAGAATAAGTTACAATAGAAGTTTTTGTGGCTATGATTATACTTAGAAACAAACTAAAAAATGATATTGATGATTGAAAACCTATTTCTGTATAGCAGGGGAGTCATTTAGGTCTGAAAGGTTAAAATTAATACAAATATAGTTAAAATTAATTACTTTCTGGAATAGCCACTCATGGAAAATAGAAATTTTACTAATTTACATTTGAATTATTTATAATTAAAATTACAAGGAATTATCTTTAAATCAAGGACATATATCCAGATTATTTTACAAGTGCATTGCTTCAATTAGGCACCAGTTCTATCCATTCTTTTCATTAAATGCTAGAGGCCTGGTGCATGAATTCATGCATGGGTGGGGTTCCTCAGCCTGGCTGGGGACCGAGGGAGGTTGGCCAGCCACGGGAGGTTGGCTGTGGGAGCACAGTGACCACCAGGGTGCGGCTCCTGCATTGAGCGTCTGCCCCCTGGTGGTCAGTGTGTGTCATAGTGACCGGACATTTGCATTTGGTTGACCAGTCATAATGGTCACTTAGGCTTTTATACATATACTAGAGGCCCGGTGCACAAAAATTTGTGCACTGGGGGAGAGGGGGGGTCCCTCAGCCCGGCCTGTGCCCTCTCGCAGTCTGGGACCCCTCGGGAGATAACGACCTGCTGGCTTAGGCCTGCTCCCGGGTGGCAGAGGGCAGGCCCAATCCCTAAGTGCAGCCCCTGGTCAGGCTCAGAGCAGGGCCAATTGGGGAGTTGGGGCGCCGCCCCGTCATGCACAGAGCAGGGCGGATCGGGAGGTTGCAATGCCACCCCCTGTCACGCACAGAGCAGGGCCCATCAGGGGGTTGAGGAGCCCCCCCCTGTCACGCACAGAGTAGGGCCGATAGGGGAGTTGGGGCACCGCCCCCTGTCACACACAGAGCAGGGCCCATCAGGGGGTTGAGGAGCCCCCCCCTGTCAC
>NW_005358043.1:155207-178570 GCF_000412655.1 Myotis brandtii | reverse complement strand
GGCTGGCAGTTAATTTGCATATCGCCCTGATTAGCCAATGGGAAGGGTAGCGGTCGTATGCTAATTACCATGTTTCTCTTTTATTAGATAGGATATATATATATCAAATCTGATCACTTCTCTTTATCTCTATCATCGTCGTTGTCATCCAAGACAATATCACCTCTCACCCAGTGACCTTCCAATTGCTCATTCTGCATCAGTTCTTTAACTTTTCCAGTTTATTTTCCACACCTTATTCTGAAACTACTTAATGAATCTATAGGTGGGCTCTCTCAATCTCCCTCTTCCTCTCCCTATTCCTGGATCTCCCCTCCCCCTTCCCCACTTCTCCTGATCTTATCTCACCTCCTCTCCTTTCCTTTCCTCCTCACTCTATATTCTCTCTTAAGTTTCTTGATTAGCTTCCCATATCTCCTGTATGAAGACCATCAAGACTAGAACTTTGTTTTACAAGGTATTATACTTAGCAGTATAATGCCTGGCATGAAGTGTATATTCAATGAATATATATCCAATAAATAACATGGGATGTAAATAGATACACCAATCAATGGCAGACACTGTTCAGAAACAAATCCAAGTAAAATTGCCAGAAATGGCATTACAAATCACTAATAATGTTGCAGGAACCACCAACTGACTAACCATTTGGGAGGAGGGGATCTGAATCCTTCTCATAAGCCATGTACCAAAATGAATGCCAAATGTGTATCAATCTAAATGCAAAAAAAGTATAAAAGCACAAGACAAAATATATTTATATAATCCTGATATAATTGAAGGACTCTATGTGCAAAAAACAAAAAAAAATTATTTTTTAAAATGGATATTTGACTACATAAAAAATTAAAAACTTCAATATTAAAAAAAATGACATTGCAATGAAAATCAAGGGAAAATATTTGCAATATGTATCAAAGCATTCTCTTTATGCTGTAAGGTGCTCTCATAAATTAATTAGGAAAAGATGATCATATCAATGAAAACGGCAGTTTACAAAATAGAGCCACAAATCACTAATAAAAATATTTAGCCAAAGTATTTAGCTTTACTAGGAATCAATCAAAAACAAATTGAAAGAGACATTTTTTTTCTCTATCAAACTGGCCATTATTAAAAATAATCTCTTGTGTCTATTAAATTGTATTGAAATTGGGTTTTTTTTTTAATTTGGCTGATAGGAGTATAATTGGTTCAGAGTTTGTGAAGAGTGGCTAAATAGTATGTATCAAAGGTTATATACTTTGAATCAAATGCTGAATTTAAAAAATTTATGCTAAGAAAATAATACAAAACAAGAACACAGATTCATACCCAAAATATTTGTCCATCATTCTTCACAATTATTAACACATGGAAGCAATATAAAAATCCAACAATTTAAAAATTATTGCTATATTATGATACCAGAATATTGTGCAATGAGTTAAATTATAATTAGAAGCAATATTCAAAATAAAAAATGCTTAAGATACTACATTAAGATACATGCAGGATAATGGCAATAAAATGCCTGGAAGGAAAGGAATGTAGAATGTTAATGTGAAAAAAATACTTTGTTTAAACAAGGGCCAGCAATCTTTGCCACAAAACTAAGGAATACCTTGATCCAAATGCTCAAAGTAAATTCATTATGTTCAAAATATTTTAAAAGAAAAACTGATTTGAAAACAGCCTATCTGTCATGTAATAGTTTGAGTTATTTTCAATTTATTTGTTTGTTTATTTATTTAATTAATTACTAGTGGCCTGGTGCACAAAATTCATGCACGGGGGGGTGGGGGGCTCCCCTCAGCCCAGCCTGCACCATCTCCAATAGGGGACCCCTTGGAGGATGTCTGACTGCCGGTAAAGCAGCAGTCGAACATCCCTTGTGCAATCTGGGACCGCTGGCTCCTAACTGCTCACCTGCCTGCCTGCCTGCCTGATCGCCCCTAACTGCCTCTGCCTGCCTGCCTGATCGCCCCTAACTGACCTCCCCTGATGGCCTGATCTCATCCCTAACTGCTCTCCCCTGCCAGCCTGATAGCCCCTAACTGCCCTCCCCTGCCAGCCTGGTTGCCCCTAACTGTCTCTGCCTCAGCCCCCACCACCATGGCTTTGTCCGGAAGGAAGTCGGATGTCTGGAAGATGGCTGGTCGACCTGGTCTAATTAGCATTTTACCCTTTTATTTGTATAGATAGATTATATGATAGATTATATAGGATAGGATTGCTTAAATGGGGAGTGGGAGGAGCCTTTTTCAGCAGGAGGAGATGCTCTTGGCAGACAAAAATACATAATCCCTATATCTGGACTGATAGCCAGCCATATGCACTATACTACCAAACTGGTCATTAAAAAATTTAACTGCTTTCTTACACCTTACACCAAACAGCTGTTGCCCTTAAAACCCCTCCTCAGGCCCCACCTTCGGTTCTGCCTTCGCAGTTCACCCAGATTAGGTTCTGATTGGTCGGTTTCTATGCCAGTCAGTGTCTCCGGGCCTATTTCCAGGCCTGATCAGAGAGGTGGGGCTGATCAGCAGCCCCCCAGGCTGCTGGTGAACAGGCTGAACTGCTGACCTCTTGGAGAGAGAGAGAGGCGCAGCTGCTGGTGAGGCCTGGAGAGAGAGAGAAGTAGGGTCTGATCCTCAGTGCTGCAAATCAGACCCTGCTTCTCTCTCTCTCTGGTCCTTGCCAGCATCCGCAGCAGCGGCTGATCAGCCCCACCTCTCTCTCTCCGAGAGGTCAGCAGTTCAGCCCGCTTGCCAGTCCCTGCCCACCCGAGCCTGCTACGTGCACAGCCTGGCATCTGGTCATCCCTTCGGTCATTTTTGACATTATGGGCCCTGGCTCTTTATATATAGATAGATAGATAGATAGATAGATAGATAGATAGATAGATAGATAGATATCCTCACTTGAGGATATATTTATTGATTTTAGAGAGAGTAGAGGGAGAGAGAAAGAGATAGAGACAGATATGAGACAGAAGCATCCACCTGTTGCCTCCTGTATACCCCTCCTAATGGGGATTGAACCTGCAACCTAGGTTTGTGCCCTGAGTAGGAATCAAACCCGCAACCTTTTGGTATATGCAATGACACTCCAACCAATTGAACCACCTGGCCAGGGCAAGATGTTTATTTTTAAAAACTGAGTTTTGTTCACTGATGTTAAGTATTATTAATTTTAAACTCCCTATGATAATAAATGTTTGTTCAGGCATCAAGTTTTAACAATATTTAGTAATTGAAATATGTAACTGAATGGTAGTATGAAAGAAGGTATAAGAAATTAAGTATCACTTAATTTATTAACATTATATTTCATTATAGGGGTATGTTCTTTGGGTTATATATTGCAGAAGGTACATAAAATATATTTGTTTGGGTATAGCCCTGAAGTCTATGTAACCTTCCAATTAATTTCCACCTTTTGAAAATCTTTATGTAATAGTGGTATTCAAATTTATACCAAGTCTATTAATAATGTTTTTAAATTATTTAACATAATTCAGTGAAATTACATTTGGCATCTTACAAACAACCACTCACCTGTGAAGGTGTTTCAGTCAGTGAGCCAGTTTAGTTTAGTATGTACTCTATTTTATAGCATCCCACATTTGACCAGTCAAAAGAAATGGAGAAAAATGATCCAGGACTATTAGTGAACAGTAACTTATTTTTACACTAGGGGCCGAGTGCATGAATTCGTGCACCTTGAAAGGAACTGTGGGCCAGGAGGCTGTGGTAGGCACAGGGGCAGGTCTCAGTCCATCCTCTGCACCCCTGCCTGGCCCCTTCTGCCGTGGTCCCTGGTCCCCTGTCTGCCGGCAACCCTGCTCCTGCCACCACCGCTCACACCCGCTGATGGCCCGGAGCAATTGGGGCCAGCACCATTAGTAGGTGCGAATGGCGGCTGCTGCCCCAATCGCCCCTCAGGAGCAGGGGGAGGTGGAGAAGCCCTCAGGGGTGATCAGGGACAGCAGCCATCGCTCCCACCCGCTGATGGCGCTGAGTGATCGGGACTGGTGCCGGGCACCGGCTGCAGGTGCAAGCACCGGATGGGACCAAGGCACATGGGAGCAAAGAATTTTCAGTAAGCACCAGAGACTCGCCCTGATGATAGCGACCAGCACCCTACCTTGGTCTGGCGCCCATGTTCACCTGCTCCACCATCCCACCACGACCAACGCCTGCCGTGTTTCACACATGCCCACTGGTGGTCAGCACACATCATAGTGACCGGTTGTTTGGTTTTCTGGTTGTTCTGCCGTTTGGTCTATTTGCATATTAGCCTTTTATTACATAGGATTATAAAATCTTTGCATATTTCATATCATTTCATATCATATCAAGAGGATGAATTAAGACATTTTATTTCTCTGGGAAGTTTCTTTATTGCCATAATTTCTTCTAACCACACATCTGTTTATTTTTTAGCTGCTTCTTTGCTTTGCATTCAGTCAGATGAGCTACAAGAAGCCCTCACCTCCCACTGTGTGGTCACTAGAGGAGAAACCATTATACGACCCAACACTGTAGAAAAAGCTACTGATGTCAGAGATGCTATGGCTAAAACTTTATATGGCCGTCTCTTTAGTTGGATAGTTAATCGCATTAACAGCTTGTTGAAGCATGACACATCACCAAGGTAAAAATTTTTATGGACACATTTTTTCCCCAAATGTCAGATGATGTAAATCTGTGTTGTAATTTATTGATTTATATCAGAGTCCCTTTGAAGATGTTTCTAATCAGTTTCACTTAATTTATTAACATTATATTTCATTATAGATCTGCTTTATTTCCTACTAGTACCAATACATTGTGCCAGCAATATGAGTAAACATAATAGAAAGTGAATTTTTTTAAATATATTTTTATTGAATTTAGAGATGAAGGGAGAGGGAGAGATAGAAACATCAATGATGAGAGAGAATCATTGATTGGCTGCCTCCTGCACGCCCTCCACTGGGGATTGAGCCCATAACCCGGGCATGTGCCCTTGACTGGAATTGAACCTGGGACCCTTCAGTCTGCAGGTCAACACTCTATCCACTGAGCCAAACCAGCTAGGGCAGAAAGTGAATTTTTAATGTGACATATTAATTTATATCTTTTAATTAGAAGGTGTACTGTGAAGTGCATGCCATTTTATACTTGTATAAAATGTCAGTTCAGCAGTTTTTTGTTTTTGTTTTGAGATTTTGAATTAAATCTTGAAGACAAAGAAAAACTTTTTTCATATTTTAACTTTCACTATAATCCTGGTGAGGTAGGTGTTATGACTATCAATGAAATTTGGTTCAGAAATGCTCTAAATAACTAGTAAATAGTACATTCAGTATATAAACAGTGTTATGTGATCATAGTCTACACCTTGCCTGATGCCTCATCTTAGAACTAAAGGTAACCATAGCCATCATTGTGTGCTTTCTATGTGCAGGGATTGTGCATAGATACCTTTCACTTACATCTAAAGTTTTGTTCTGCCATAAATTATACAACCTTTAGAAATTTGAAAATGAATAAAGAAGATGAATACCTGCCTTAAGATCACTTCATTCACACTTGCTTATTAAATACAAAAAATCATTTTATATACATTTCAGGATGTAATTTATTGTTATTTTTCCACTGAAATACACATTGCACTATAATATGATCCAGTCAAAATTATCTTCAAATTGCTTCTTTACCTCCCTGCTAAACCATATGCTATCTGACTGGATCTAATATATTATTGTACATGATAGTTATTTAGCTCAGTAAAATCCTGTGGAACAGAGATGGTAAAAGAATACTCATTTTGACTAAACCAGTATAAATTTTAACTCGACATTTTGCCTCATATAACCACATAAAAGTATACTCACTGTTTACTTTTAGGAACTTTCAGAAATATTTGATAGTTTTCCTTTTGTCAATATCATCACATATTCAAAATGTTCTGTAAATCTACATTCTAAGTGCAGTCTATTCCTACCAATATAGAGCAGTGGTTCTCAACCTGGGGGTCAAATGACCCTTTCACAGGGGTCGCCTAAGACCATCGGAAAACACATATATAATTACATATTGTTTTTGTGATTAATCACTATGCTTTAATTATGTTCAATTTGTATCAATGAAAATACATCCTGCATATCAGATATTTACATTACGATTCATAACAGTAGCAAAATTACAGTTATGAAGTAGCAATGAAAATAATTTTATGGTTGGGGGTCACCACAACATGAGGAACTGTATTAAAGGGTCGCAGCATTAGGAAGGTTGAGATCCACTGATATAGAGAGTATCCCCCAGTTCACAGCATGCAGTTGCTGGCTGTCTTTTCCAGAGCCCTGCCTCACCCAACACTAAGAATAATAACCTAGGTTATATAAATGGTGACCACAGGACTAATGTTTGTTCTTTCCTTTTTGGGAATGTATGTATTTCTTAGAGGAGGAGCAGACTTTTGACCAAGTATCTAACCTTTAGTGAGCAGAGATAGCCATTATGTAAGAGCAGGAAAAAATGCATTTGTAATGTGTAATTGTAAAATAGTATTTAATTGTATTTTTAAATATTTAATTATAAAATAAATCCACACCTTCCTTTGGGTTATCATTTGTTGCACATTTTTAAATTATGAGTGAATGACCCTACAGTACATAAGAATTCTTTAAAATAATTGAAATATTTTTAGCAAGATGTTTTCATTGTTGCCCTAAAATTAAAGACTAAGTATGCTCTTTCACAGAATTTGTGTTTTTTGGTATGGTTTTTATTGAATATATTTTTGCTATGTTCTGAATGCTAGCTATATTTTCTCTATGAATGATGACTCGCTCAGGGCTGTGATCTTGTGCTCATAAACCCATAGGAATAATGTTTCTTTTGTTTAAATATAAAGATAGTATACCAGTGGTTTCTGTAGTACAAGAAAAATATTGACCATTTTCATATAAAATTGATGCTACCTAATTTATCTTTTAGTTCTATGGAGGGAAACCTTTTCAATTAATAATTTCACTTTAAGTGTGTATGCTGGTAGTAGATTTTTAGATAAATCACAAAAACATACTCTGAGATAACCTGATTTATAGTACCTTTTAAGAAAGTAAATAAGAACTCAAAATAATATCTCTAATTTTCCAGTGGGAATGGTGATGAACTGAGCATTGGCATACTGGATATATTTGGCTTTGAAAATTTCAAAAAAAATTCCTTTGAGCAGCTTTGCATTAACATTGCAAATGAACAAATTCAGTATTATTTTAATCAACACGTGTTTGCATGGGAACAGGTAAGTCAATGTACTATAAAGATGCATGCATGTGTGTTATAAGCAGACTTCTACTAATGAAGCATGACCTAAATCAGTGTTGGCGAACCTATGACACGCGTGTCAGAGGTGACACGCGAACTCATTTTTTTGGTTGATTTTTCTTTGTTAAATGGCATTTAAATATATAAAATAAATATCAAAAATATAAGTCTTTGTTTTACTATGGTTGCAAATATCAAAAAATCTCTATATATGACATGGCACCAGAGTTAAGTTAGGGTTTTTCAAAATGCTGACACGCCGAGCTCAAAAGGTTCACCATCACTGATAGATAAATCATAGATTTGAAGCCTTAAACATTTAATACAAAGAAAATATTTTCTCGCCCTAACTGGTTTGGCTCAGTGAATAGAGCGTCGGCCTGAGGACTCAAGGGACCCAGATTCGATTCCGGTCAAGGGCATGTACCTTGGTTGCGGGCACATACCCAGTAGGGAGTGTGCAGGAGGCAGCTGAATCGATGTTTCTCTCTCATTGATGTTTCTAACTCTCTATCCCTCTCCCTTCCTTTCTGTAAAAAATCAATGAAATATAAAAAAAAGAAAGAAAATATTTTCTCACTTCATTCCCATAGGAAAAACAAATACAAGCCAAAAAAACTAGTATGATATTTGATGTTGAATGTCCTCCATCGAATAGCAGTGCACCCTTCTCCAAAACTTAGCAAGCCTAAGCCCTTGCAAACAAAGACGTTTCCTTTGGAAATTTAAATAGATGCATCCAACTGTTTCTCTTTCTGTATGAAATTCTGTTTGAAATTTAAATATCCATCTAAAATGCATTAAACTTCAGAATTTCAGTAACTAGGCAACAGAACACAAGATAATGGGTTTGATGCAAATGCCGTGAAACAGTAATTTTGTCAGGGTACAATGTGCAATTCATGATTCAGCTTCAAAAATATTCTTCCTTAGAGAAAAATCAGAGATTTACTTGAATTGCATTTGGCAAAACTGTAGTATTAAGACTGTTTTAAATATTTTATCAAGTCTGAAAGAAATAGTCATATTCAGTATGTCATTTGTCTCCTTTAAAATAATATATGAAAGTTGTATTTACTGATTACAACTGAAGTTTTTATTTAAATTTGAGATAAATTAGAGGTACTTGAACCTCTTTTGATTTAAAATATTTAGGCTTATTGAGCATTAACTTTGAAATTGCATTTTGAAAACAGCGGTCACAAAAGAAAATATTTAGATCTTGACATTTCTTAAGCCAAAAAAAAAGACCATACTTTTTAATCTGTGTTTGCCCATTCTCATCTGCAGGCTCTCTCTCTCTTTCCTTCACAGACAAGCTCTTTGAAAGCATATTCAATACTCATTGCATTGTATCGATTTCTTCCCCACCTGGTACATTGAACCCACAGCATCTGGCTGGACCACCCTCACTGAATCAGAATGGCCCTTCCTAATCTCCTCATCATTAGTACCAGAAATGTTTTACTCCGCACATTATTAGTCTTTCTGTGATTTTCAACCCTATTGACAGATTCCTATTATTGGAAAACCCCTCCTTTAGCATTACTAACACCATCCTTCTATTTCTTTTCCTCTTTGATGGTTCTTCCTTTACTCTTTCTGCACCATCTACACCAATGGTTCTAAACCCTGGCTGCATAGTAGAGTCACTTGGGGAATTTTGTAAAAGTCTAGTGCCCAGCCCCTGTCCCAGACCAATCAAATTAGATCTCTTGGGCTGAGACCCAGGTACCACTGTTTTTTAAGGTTCCCAGTGTATTCCAGTGTTGAGAATTACTGGCTTAAATGCTAGCTCCTCCAAAGAGTTCTATCCTTGACCCTGACATATAGCAAGTGCTCAACAAATATTTATTAAATTAAGTTCATCTTGCTTTAATGCTTCACACTGTTCACAGAATTCATTCTAACCAGAGATTGAAACAAGTGAAAAAAAATTGGGGTTACCTGCTTCAGGAGACAAGATTTATCTCCATGTATTTCCCATCTGATTATTAAGAGCTTGTGTTGATATACTTCTGTTATTCTCTTTTGGAGGTTAATATTAGGACCTGATTTATTGGAATTAGCCTTTAAACCAATGTACAGATCTTTTATTATTACTTGCTTTTCACTTTTATAGAATGTTACAATTTATAATTCACTTTTATTGATAGTCTTGAATTCCATGCATGATTCTAACGCTCTTAATTTTTTTTGTCTTTGAGCTTGCTACAAATGAGACTATTCTATAAGATACTTTTTTTCCTTTTTATAGAATTAATTGGGGTACACTGGTTAACAAATTATACAGGTTTCAGGTGACCAAGTTAAAACACATAATCTGTACACTGTATTGTGTGTTCACCACTCCAAGTCTCCATTCATTATCATTTACCCTCCCTTTACCCTCCTCTACCCTTTAAAAAAATGTATCTGAGAAGTTTTCTAGACAAAACAACTCAAAAGTGTCCCCAATTTAAAATTTTAACTAGGATCCAGTGATGAATTAAGGCTATTCCCAATTCTTTCAAGTGACTTCCTAGAGAAGTGATCCAAGAACCTCTGCTTCATACTCTTAAGGACCAGGCAGCTGAGTGTGTGATGAATGTGTGATTTGTTCGATACAAGATTAGTCAGTGATACTCTTAACTTTAAAATGTGGTTGCACGTGTGTTTTTTTTTTCTTTCACTGTCATTTCCTGTGAAGGCAAAAAACGTAACTGAGAAATGCTAACTGTAGATGTATGATTAGCTGTCACAGATAAAGAGAACACACTTACACTAATTTCTATAAATGAGAACTAGGTAGTAAGCCAAGTCATTAATTAAAGTCATGGTCACATTTTTTTTTTTGTAGAATATAATCACAGGTTCGGTCTAACACAGAACTTCTTCATTTAATAAAGTCCTTGCTGCTTATCAGTAGGTAGTAAGCCAAGTCATTAATTAAAGTCATGGTCACATTCTTTTTGGTAGAATATAATCACAGGTTCGGTCTAACACAGAACTCCTTCATTTAATAAAGTCCTTGCTGCTTATCAGTAGAACATGCTGTTCTCAATTTCATGCACATACAACAAATTTGGCCAATCTAAGCGAAAGGCACCCTGCCTTAGGCAGCACCTTCCCAGATGAAACAACTTCTGGTCCTGCTTAAACCAGCAAATGTTCTCTTTGTTGACAGTCCTACGACATTAGAACACAAATACAGGTTTCCTGAAAGCATTTCCTTATTTCTCCCAGGCTCAGTTTACCTGCAATATACACTGGGACGCTCCAACAAAGTTGGTTACAAAGCCATTTTGAGTATCATTTTCCCTTTACTTTCCATTAAAACAATAATCAATGGACTACAGGAAAACATTTTTAGTGATTTTATGACAGTGGCCTATTAATCCATGGCTTGCTGGGTGAATAGTTTTATGTTTCTTGGAATGCTTGCCTCCAACTAACCATTTGTATTGCTTTTAAAGGTCTTAAATCTGGGAACCCCATTTTTAGCTTAATGGCATCTATGCCTCCTTTCTTTTCATAACCAGCTTTTCTGTGGACATAAATTGCATGTCTTGGAATCTCAACACCCAAACAAGAGCATCCAGAACTTGTATTGTTTTTTTCCTCTTATTATCTGGATATTTGGAATATCTAAGATAGCTGGTCTATGGTAGAATTATTTTCCTACTGTGTAAACTGATAGGTCCTGAAACTTTTCTGGAGTTTGATATTTCATAATATTTGAAGTTTTCATACTTTTCTAACACTAGAAGAACCATTTTATACAGATCAAATTTAATAAAATTAAAAGGGATGATTTGCATCTGAAGACTATAGTTTGAGCGTTAGATCATAACTTAAGTCCCCATCCCTGCAAATAGATGATGAGGAGTATAGTTAAAACCTTTTAAAATTCCAGAGTCAAACTCTTTTAAATGAGTTGCAACCGTAAAGTATATGTCTTTCTTTTAATTTATTCATTCCACAAATAGATTATTCATATTTCCCCTTACATCTGTGTAGGTTCTATTGATGCACACTGTTTACTTCCATATTTTTCTAAAAGCCTTTAGTTAGCACCTCTAAGAACAGGAAACAAGTTATTCCATTTTCCATGCAGGAGGCATCTTTCTACAACAGCCCTCACACTGAATCTCCATGGTAATTATGTAACCAAGATTGGGGGGTGGGGGGGTGAGGAGGCAGTATTTTTTCATTTTCAGATTTTCTTCCATGTAAAAGAGAGCTCAACAGTAAAAAGTGTGATAGCAAACTTGACATTCTCTTCAAGTTAGTCATGTTAGTGCTGTAATGGTCGGTTTTGTCCTTTGTTTTAATTTTGCATTATAGTATAATTATAGTATGAACATATCAAAAAAAATGAACCTTATTCCCTACAAGTTTATGTTTCAAATCAAGGGGAATGCACACAAACCATTAATTCATCACCCCTGGGCATGATTTGAATTGGAACAGATGCCATTGCTCTTTAGAAATGTTATGATACTACAAAGCATTGTTCTAGAGTTAGACCCTGAAGATTCACTTTACTTCTTGACATGCCTGTTTATACTAGGATGAGCTTTCTTATCCATTAGTGCAGCTCAGCTTTCTGGCTAGTAACTGAACTAAAGCTCATTTCTAAAGTGAGCTATTAATATATTTTTTTCTGTATGAGGATAAGTTGTTACATGTATCACTTATGTAAGTACCTGTGGGTTTAGAATTAAAAGTCAGAAATCATTTTATATGCAGGAAACTATTTACAGCACATAATAGAAACAATAACTGTAATAATGCTCTGGCTTCTTGCTGAAAATTATGTGTATGACTTTCATCTCCAGTTGTTCATATCCTGAAGATGAAAGCTTTTGAGATTTTTTTAATGTGGGCTCTAAAACATAATTTGTGGCAATTACAAAGGACAAACATTCATTCAATTATATAATATCTACATTTTCAACTTTATTAACATCGTAAAGTAAAAATCAGCCTTCAGATACAAAATGTGTGGGTAATTCAAAGTAAACCCCTTATAAATGTCTTCAAATGGTTTTGCTTGCAAGATGTGAATTTTTATTTTATATCCAACTTTCTTCCCTATTAAACAAATATTCCCTATTAAAGAGTGCTGTGGTGGTAGCATTTGTCTTATTTTAACTTTCCAAGTGATAAAGGACATTTATAGGTATTTTCTTTAGGCATTAAAATCGCCAGACATTTAAGAAACCCTTGATACAACAAATCTTCCTTTTTAAATGCTCAGCCAAGACTTGGCTTACTGTTTGAGATCATATGCAAATGTTCCTCACGCTTCTTATATACTAGGAGAATGAGGAAGTTGACATCGAAATGATAAGGTATGCGTGGAGCAGCGCAGCAGCAGCTCCTGGCGGGGGCGTGTCTTCCTCTCCCTTGGCTCTCACAGGCAACCTCTTGGGTTCCGTGCCCACGTCAGCCCTCACTCAACACTGTGCTGCACATGTTTCTCTTCGCACCCATGAAGTTGGGTCAGCACCGTAATGCAATGGGGGATTTATTTTGATAATTTGATAACATTTTTCAAAACCTTTTAATTATGATAAAAGATAATTTTAAATGAGATATATAAATAGGAGCATAGATCCATACACTTGCAATAGTTTCTATATGTAAGGTTAAAGCATACTGTTGCCAAACTGAAATGAAATTATTTGGTAAAGATTTAAACATGACAGTAAAGGAGAAATACTTTCAAGTTGAAAGGAATGTATAGAAAGTTACATTTCTGATTTTCCAATAAAAATGCCTCCTTATCTGAAGCCAGTGCCCATCAATAGAATATAAATTTGCAAAACTCTTTATGACTTTTAAAGAGCTTTCAAAAATAGGTATCATGCACAAAAAGACTTTTCATCTTAACATGCATTATATGCCTCTTTCTGAAAAAAGGGAAATGCTCTAAGACAGTGGTTCTCAACCTTCTGGCCCTTTAAATAAGTTCCTCATGTTGTGACCCAACCATAAAATTATTTTCGTTGCTACTTCATAACTGTAATGTTCCTACTGTTATGTAAATATCTGATATGCAGGATGGTCTTAGGCGACCCCTGTGAAAGGGTCTTTCGACCGCCAAAGGGGTCGCAACCCACAGGTTGAAAACCGCTGCTCTAAGAGCACCACTTGAAATTCCTTCCTTCAAAGTTCATTAAAATATCTATAATATAAAAGCTTAAGTGACCCTTACAACCAGACAACCAGACAACTGGCTGGTAGCTATGATGCGCACTGACCACCAGGGGGCAGACGCTCAATGCAGGAGCTGCCTGCCCGTGCACAAATTCGTGCACCAGGCCTCTAGTATGTGAAATAAAACATGTATATTTTATCAGGAATTATCCAAAATACTTTCTCATAGATTACTTGTCAGCTTCTGAATGAATGACCTACATCATCTCAAGATAATGATGAACAAAATTCCCTGTGGTTTGCCATTAGTATTAACAAAAATCAGCAGGATCATTAATATCAGCTTTGAATAGAAAATATAGGAAGAAATCAATTTCAAATTATACATTTTATTTTACATCAAGTGTTCAGATTTTTAAACATGCATATTGTCATTTTGTTTTCTTCATTTTTAGTTTTTTAAAATGCTTAGTTCAGTAAAATATTATTACTAAAAATAATATGTATAGAGAGAAAGAGAATGAAAGCAAATGTGGTAAAATGTTAGCCATTGGGGAAGTTGAGGAAAGGGGACCTGGGAGTTTTTTGGTTCTATTCTTGCAAGTTGCCTTTCAGTTTGAAGTTATTTAAAAAAAAAAAAAAACAAGTGGCAGAAGGTTGTTGTTTTTTTTCACTATAGTAAACATACTCAATTTACCTTGAGCACTAATAGCACTCTGAATCCTAGATTTTCAACCTTTAAAATGTTTCTCATAGAATGAGGATTTTTGTCAATGGTTAGAATGAGTAGCTTCTCAATGGTTTCTGTCCAGTGTGGGAAATGTTTTTGTAAGTGTGTACACTCATATCAGCAGCTGGTGAGTGGGAATTTTTTTACTAAAAGATAGACTTCAGGAATAAATGTGTTCATGTGGCTTTTTTCCCCTTGCAAATGTTCTGTCAACAGAATGTATATTTATTCATTAAGTTTCACAACACATTGAGGCAGTCTTGGCATTTTGAAATGTTAGAACCAGAAGAAACCTAAATAGATGATTTACATTTCACAGATAACAAGGACTTCCGGTGACTTACCCGAGGTCGCAGTCTGGTTGAACAAAGCCAGAACCAGGATCTAGGTCTTCTGTTGCCTATCTCAGGTTCTTCCCACAAACAAACAAATAGAACAAAAAAATAAGTTCAGAGAGCCAGCGACCTAAGAAAAGTAATCTTCAATGCAGAAGAAAAGGATGCTCCTTGTATTTGAAAGAAAGGAAGGAAAAAGAGAAGAAGGGAGGGAGAAAAAGAAAGAGACAATCTTTTCACATGAAAATCCAGGGAGAGTCAACATAAGAAGGAAAGAAGGAAAGTAGAGAGAAGAGTAGCACTGAGCAAGTGGCAGTAGAGGAAGCAGAGACCCCCTAGTAGAAAGGATATAAGGTGGAACAACTGAAAGAGAGAATATACCAAAAACAGAGAAATCCAAAGATGTTTCTTCTGGGTTGGAATGGCAAGGCAGAGAGAGCATCATTTCTGTGCCTTACAGGACAGGGACTCTCTACCTTTTTCATCTTTTTTCTACCTTCTCTAACCCCACATATTCCTGAACATACACATAGTAGGTGCTCCTCAAATATTTGAAGAATTTTAGTATGTGGCACTTTCTACAATGGTCTATACAGAGACAGTGCTACACACCGAGGTGAATTCCAAATACCATCTCTTGATATAAATCTCATTCATTCTTTGTCCCATGATTTGAAATGGGTAGAAGCATTTTTTTAAAAAAGTAGAGCCTTTTCATGAAGATGGCACCAAAAGTGAAGAAGACCTTCCCTGTCCCAAAGCTAAAGCAAAGGCTTTGAAGGCAAAGAAAGTGGTGCTGAAAGATGTCCACAGCCACACACACACACACACACACACACACACACACACACACACACAACACACACACACACACAGTTCCCTCTGCCTGCCAGTCAGCCATGAAGAAGATAGAAGTCAACAATACACTTGTGTTCATTGTGGAGGTCAAGGCCAGTAAGCACCAGATCAAACAGGCTATAAAACAAGGAGGGACCTGGAGAGCATTGTGCTGAGGGAAATAAGCCAGTCAGAGAAAGACAAGTATCAGATGATCTCACTCAAGTAGAATCTAATGAACAAAATTAACTACCAAGCAAAATAGTGATGAACTCATAGATAGAGAGCAAGCTGACAGCTCTGATGGGGGAGGGCATTGCTGGGACAGGAGAGGAATTGAGCAAAAAAGAAAGAGGAAAAACTCATGGACATGGACAACAGTGGACATGGACATGGACATTATTTCCTTAATAACTCCACTGATGTGCTCTAAATGTGTTTTTAATGTACAGGGCAAAGGAGGTGGAAAGAGGTGGAGGAAGGTATAGGGGGAATAAATGGTAGAAACCTGACTTGGGGTGGTGAACACACAATACAGTGTACAGATGAAGTGTTTTAGAATTGTGCAGCTGCAACTTGTATAATTTTGTTAACCAGTGTCACCCCAATAAATTCAATAAAAAGGAAAAAAAATTCAGGCTATAAAGAAGCTCTATGACATTGATGTGGTCAAGGTCAACACCCTGATCAGGCCTGATGGAGAAAAGAAGTCATCGTTTGCCCTAGCCCTGTGGTCGGCAAACCGCGGCTCGGGAGCCACATGCGGCTCTTTGTTCCCTTCAGTGTGGCTCTTCCACAAAATACCATGTGCGGGCGCGCACGTACAGTGCGATTGAAACTTCGTGGCCCATGCGCAGAAGTTGGTATTTTGTGGAAGAGCCACACTGAAGGGGCCAAAGAGCCGCATGTGGCTTGTGAGCCGCGGTTTGCTGAGCCGCAGTTTGCCGACCATGGGAGGGCCTAGCCCATTTGGCTCAGTGGATAGAGTGTCAGCCTTCGGACTGAAGGGTCCCAGGTTCGATTCCGGTCAAGGGGCATGTACCTTGATTGCATGCACACACCCAGTAGGGAGTGTGCAGGAGGCAGCTGATCAATGTTTCTAACTCTCTATCCCTCTCCCTTCCTCCCTCTCTGTAAAAAAATCAATAAAATATATTTTTTTTAAAAAAGAAGGCATATGTTTGACTGGCTCCTGATTATGATGCTTTGGATGTTGCCAACAAAATTAGGGCCATCTAAACTAAGTCCAGCTGGCTAATTCTTTTTTCTTTTTTAAATATATTTTATTGATTTCAGAGAGGAAGGGAGAGGGACAGAGAGAGAGAAACATCAATGATGAGAGAGAATCATTAATTGGCTGCCTCCTGCACACCCCAAACTGGGGATCGAGCTTGCAACCCGGGCATGTGCCCTTGACTGTAATTGAACCTGAGACCCTTCAGTCCACAGGCTATCCACCCAGCAAAACCAGCTAGGGCTGGCTAATTCTAAATACAAAAAATTTTCACTGTAAAAAGAAAAGTGGACTAAAATTTTAAAATAAGAGACATGCACGTGGTTGGGGGAGGGCGAGTAGACCGTGACCAGTTTAGGAAGCAGGTTGCTGAATTAGTTTAGGAGATGAGAGGAGGTCTCTCCGAGGACCTGAAAATCGAGCCTTTATTGTGTTATTAATCTGTGCTGAGTAACCTACCCGTATTTTTTCTCCTGCCATGGAAGCTTGCAGCCTCTCTCAGCCTGTGGTGACCACCCTTCCACACTGCTGTGTGAGTCAGGACTTACTTTAGTAACCTCAGGTCTCTCATGGGATGACATATTGACCCTAAATATTTAAACTTGCTGCCTAAGCACTGTAGCTATGGAGGTGCACCTTCCATGGGCTTTCTTGCCAATGTGTCCTTTCGCAACCCACACTCAAAATTCAGTGAAAAACAAAGGAGAATTTAACTCTGGATGAAATTTCCTAGCATCCAAGTCTTATGATTTTCCTTGCCCCCTTGATATATACTTTAAAAGGTAATTCATCTAACCTTTTTCAAAAGAGAATTCTGGCTGTCTAAACAGAGTAGGGATTACCTATGCTAAACAGCTCAGCTTTTCCTGAGTAATTCCACGGATGTGCTGAAAATGTATTTTTAATATACAGGGCAAAGCAGAGGACTTTCTGAAGTGGTAGGTGAGCCTCAATTCTCTGCATATGCTCAAAAACAACTAAACTAAGCATTTGGAGTTTATAACTGCTCTAACAATATATAGTATATGTTTAAGTCATGATCATTTTTTCTAAAAGTGCTTTATGAATCCTGAGTAACAGCATTTTTCCTCCGTTGGTCTCCCTGGAGTTTGTAATACTAACAAGTATCTTAAAGGGGAGCCTGTTGTTTTCCAAGCTCCTCATCTCTGCTCTGTATGACCTGCCACAAAAGCATTCAGTGGATTTTGACACAGGCAAATAGAGATGACAAATGCATTGGTTTAGACCTTAACCTCCTGTGCTTTCTATATAAAACATACAAAACCGCCTTTGAACTTTGCCGTTGTCATTTAAGCTGTAACATGCTGTCAGCATAAAGTAATTCTAGGTCTGCATACTTCTCCAAGGTTACCTTCAAATGAAAAAGCGGGTTGCTGAATTAGTTTAGGACAGTGGTCTGCAAACTGCGGCTCGGCAAACCTCGGCTCGCGAGCCACATGCGGCTCTTTGGCCCCTTCAGTGTGGCTCTTCCACAAAATACCGGCTCTTCTACAAAATACCGACTTCTGCTCATGGGCCACGAAGTTTCAATTGCACTGTATGTGCGCGCCCGCACATGGTATTTTGTGGAAGAGCCACACTCAAGGGGCCAAAGAGCCACATGTGGCTCTCGAGCCTCGGTTTGCCAACCACGGGTTTAGGAGATGAGAAAAAGCTGTGAAACATCAAGACATTGTTTCATTTTGTTTTTTATACTGGATAAACTAAATGTCTTTCAAGTTGTTTACCTCTTAGACCAGGGGTTCTGCCTCATTTTCTGTATTAGATTTTATTTTAAAATATGCATACATTTTTTTCTGGTGACATCTTTGAAATGAGATTTTAATTTCATGAGGCTCCAAAAGTAGTGATTAAAGCTTTTGCTTATCAAATGGCCCACCTGCCGTTGACTAAATTCCTCCATGAAGTTGCCAGAAATAACTTCTCTTTCTCTGAACTCCTGTAGTACATGTAGCATTTATCTGTCACAGCTTACCTTGCATTTTTGAATATGTATTTACTAAACTTATCAGTCAGGTTATATTTTAGACCCTCTGAGGACAGGGAGTTTGTTTTAATCATCTATTTATCACCCAACACAGTTCTTTGTTATAAGGTGTTTAATGAATTAAAAATATAAAATATATAAAATTAAAGTTAAATATATAAAGGAAAAATAGCCTGTAATTTTAATTTGTGGGTGGAGGACATTCTTCCTGAATCTGTGGTTATCTGATACACTTGCCTGTAATAGTAGCTTTCTCACCTGAGAGCCAGTGAGCATCCTGCATGTAAATATTGCTACAAGTCATTGTTCAGATGTCATGTGTGTCCTCTCTTTTCTAGACTGTGAAGTAGGGACACACTATGAAGGCAAAGTCATAGAAACACTTCTGTAGCACAGTTCTCCGTGTCCCTTTTGGAAAGCAGATTATCATCACTATGTTGTTCTGGAACCATGATCGTACAGTAATTGTTGTTCCTTGTTCTTTATTTTACAAATCTTATATACTCAACAGCAAATGATTATTAATGTGCCGGATATTTTGACTTTTGTTAGATGAAGATTGTGAGCTCCAATGAGTACATGAGAAAGTGGGAGCTTACAGAGGATGAAGACTCCAAAGGATTATATGCTAGTTAAATGGCAGACCCCAGACATGAACCTGTCTGTGCTTGGCTCTGAATCCATTGGTTGTTCCTGTGACCCACAGCTGTCCACTTTGCTAACAATAACTGAAACATTATTATATAAATATTTGTGAGACATTCACATCTGGAACTAGATAAAAGGCTTACATTGAGGGAAGTGTAATCCTAAAATAGACCTAATTAATATTCTATAAACTATTGAACACAATTTTATTACTGCCCATTTAATAGCATATTCCCTTGCATTTTGAAATCGTAAGTTGTCTGTAATTCTGGTCTTGAGACTAGAAACTTTTCTTCATTAACTACCCTGAATAGAAATCTGTGCTGACTTTAATGATCTAATGTTTCTGGGGAGAGAAAAATACAGTGACACCCTCAGTTTAAGGGCAAGGTCAGAGGGAGTGATTTATTATAATATCTGTAAAGTAGGATGTTAGGTCATTACTGTAAAGCTATATATTATTCATAAATTTTTAAAGTGCATTTTTCTATATGTATCATGTCCTATTACAGAATGAATACGTCAATGAGGATGTTGATGCCAGAGTTATTGAATATGAAGATAACCGGCCCATCCTGGATATGTTTCTGCAGAAGCCAATGGGTTTACTATCGCTACTTGATGAAGAAAGTAGATTTCCCAAGGCCACTGACCAGACTCTTATAGGTGAGTATGTCTACCTTTTCTGATATAGTCATCTGATTCTGAATGATTGAAAAATAGATTTTTAGCCCTGGCTGGGTTGCACAGTTGGTTGGAGTGTCCCATACACCAAAAGGTCTCTAGGTTCGATTCCCATTCAGGGCACATATGTGCATTGCGGGTTCCATCCCCTGTTGGGGTGCATGGGGGAGGAGCTTATCAATGTTTCCCTCTCTCCCTTCCTCTCTCTAAACATATCCTCAGGTGAGGATTGAAATAAAACAATTTTAATAGGTTTTTAATTATTTGGGAGAAAATAGCTATCACAAAGCCTGCATATTGGACTTTAAAGAGGCTTTGGATTTAATACCTGGACCAGTGAATGTTGATAATAGGGTGAAATATTTCATGAAAAATTAAACAAATTTAGACATTGGACTTCTCCTTACTTTAATGGTAGCGCTCCAACCATAGGATCTTATGTTAGAAATGACCTTAGAAATTATCCAGCCCAAAATTAGAAATTGGAGAGCAAGGCAAAAGGACAGTTCTAGAATTTGAAATGAGTTAGGGGAGGAAATAAATTCATCTGTGATGTTCTAGTCATTTATCTACTAGGTGCAACTAGCCTCAAATACCTTAATAATCTCTAAGTTACAGTACATTAAGTGTTTATAATAACCCCAAGTCATCAAAAAATATTAAACATTTTCATAAGGCAGAGATGTATACTCTATTTAAAAGATTATCATCTAAAAATGGTTAACATAAATGTCCTACTACTTAAATTTTAAAGAAAAACAACTTTAGCTTTTTCAGCTATCTGAAAAAAATAATTTTTAATGTGGAATACTATATTCCCTGATGGTAGGAGATAATCATTATGTATACTCAATACTTGCAAAAAATTCAGGTATTCTCTCACTTACTTTTGGTGATATATTGGTCTGTTTCTGACCATTAAAGTCAGTGGTGCTAATTCTTTCTTACTGATTGTTTATTCTGCCCTCTAATTGCACAATACTAATAGAAAAGAAAATAATACCCAAATTGTGGGGAAATGATTGCATAGCAGTCACCCTATGTTGATGCTAAAATGTTCCTTCTAGAACATGGAGTAAAAACTTCTCTGAGGTTGGTAAAATTGTTATAGAAAATAACTGTCTTTATGGTCCCATTGTGTTTCCCACGTAATCAATAATAACATATACCATCTAATAGAAGGGAAAAGCAAACACCGAATTTCTAGGTGCATGGCTTTGCTTAAACTGTGTTTCACAAACCCCTTTGTTCAGTCAGACTCCAGTAGTTCCCTTCCTTTGTACCAGCAGTTCTCACAATGTGGTCCCCAGACAAGGAACATTTGCATCACCTGGGATCATGCTAGAATTATAACTTCTTAGATCCCATTCCAGATGTGCTGAGTCAGGAACTCTCGGGGTAAGACCTAGCAATCTGAGTTTTTAATGGGCCCTCTAGGGGACTCTGTTGCTTACTAAGGTTTGAGAACTACTGCTGTAAATCATAACGGAATGGTAAAATTCATTATCTTGAATTTGGCAATACCATTTATAATTATATTCCAAAATCTGCATATATTACCTATGTAAATTTTTCTTTTTTTACTGCACACTGTCCATTTTATGGAGAAAGGGGTGATTCTGTCAACATGCATTTTTTGAGGATCTCCTACATACTTGATATTGGCGTTCCATTTTTTCCTATAGAAAAATTTGAAGATAATCTGAAGTCACAGTACTTCTGGAGGCCCAAAAGAATAGAACTTAGTTTTGGAATTCACCATTTTGCAGGAAAGGTAAGAACTTTAAGGAATTGTGGCTGAGTTTCTCTTTAGTCTTTTGTCGAATAATAAAAGTAGACATAAAAATTATGGCCTGAAATATTTACAGATGGTTATAATGAGATTGCCATCTGTGTCTGCCCCTATCTGGCCCTTACTCTGCTCTGCAACTTCCTACAGTCTGTCCTGTCCTTTACCAACCACTCTTGCTCCAACCACTTTCACTTCTAGCATCTATCCTGAAAAGATAAAAAAATAAAATAAAATAAAAAATCCTTCAACAAGCACAAGGTGATAGTTTTTCTAGAGGAATTTTTATTAAGAAACTAAGGGAAAACAAGCAAGAAAAGAGACAAGTCTTCAACAGTCCATCTTTCTGATCCTGACATCTGGTTTTGGGTGAGATTGGCTGGCAATAGGTACCTACTTTTTTCTTCTTTTAATGAAAGCTGGAACCTTTATCATAAACTAACTTTTTCAAACATTAGTGCTTCTCTCTTCACTGCCGACTTTGTCTCTTCTCCCTCCCAACAGGAGAAGGTGTCAGGCTAGAGGTGTGGTCAGATAACTGAGCTGCCCTAGACAGATGGAATTGGTTAATGGACTGGTGCACAATTAGAGGAAGAAATGTTTATGCATCGACAGATACACACTCCCACACCAAAGCAAACCTCAGTACCCAGAGGATGTTTTCCTTCCCTTCTGCAGAGAATAACAGGCCATTCCCTCACAATGATGTTATAAATATTGGAGGACTAGGAAGATATTAAAATTAAGAAAGAATGCAATGGATTAAAAATAAACAAAATAAAATGATTCATAACCCTGAGCACTCTAGTTTACTAGAACTATATTCCACAAACTTCGATATTCCACAGACTTGTCACTGAAAAAAAAACAAATCTGCCTTAAATATTATAATTATAGCCCCTCTCATGATTTTTAGCATCTTTTTTTTCAAATAAGCCTCCCTTAAAACATCCATTAAGAATTGCCTGTGATCATTTTACCCAGGTTTTAATAACTATATCAGTCTTCTTGGATTGCCATACCAAAAATACCACAGGCAGAGTGGCTTAAAACAACAGAAATTTATTTTTTCAGAGTTCTGGAGACAACACGGCCGAGATCAGGTACCAGCAAGGCTGGTGTCTGTTGAGGCCTCTCTTCCTGGATGGCAGACAACTGCCTTTTTGCTGTGTCCTTATATCTTTTCTTTCTCTGTGTACAGGTTGGAGTAGAGATAGACAGATCTCTGGTGTATCTTCCTCATTTTAGGACATCAGTCCTCTGGAATTAGGGCCCCAACCTATGACCTCATTTAACCTTGGTTACCGGCTTAAATACTCTCTCTCCAAATACAGTCACATTTGAGGATGAGGATTCAACATAATAATTTTAGAGTAACAGAATACAATCCATGACAACAGCCATATTGGACCAGCCTACAGAGATCTTTGGGTTACCTTGATTTTTAGAAAGCCTTAAAATTATTCATTCCCACAGTGGACGTAGACCATTCTTACTACTGAGACAAAAATCTGTAGTGGCTAATCCACTGCAGTGAATCTACACTAATAAAAGAGAAACATGGTAATTAGCCCTACCTCCACTACCCTTCCCATTGGCTAATCAGGGCGATATGCAAATTAACTGCCAGCCAAGATGGCGGCCGGC
>NW_005358043.1:148258-153557 GCF_000412655.1 Myotis brandtii | reverse complement strand
GTCGCCGGGACCCCTTGCGCCCTCATGGGGCCACAGGAACCCTGGTGGAAGCCCCGTGCCTGCTGCCCCACCCCCGCTGTGTGCGCCACTATCTTGTGACAGCCTTATGGTGTGAGGGTCAATTTGCATATTACCTCTTTATTATATAGGATGAGAATGCCTGGGTGGCCCCAGTGTGCTTCCTCCTGCCACACCCAACCCTCCAGAAATACACCAAATTTCCAACATAAAACATGGGAGGAATCAAACTTCTTTTATTGTTTCAACACCCAAATAATCAGTGAGACAAATATTTTTCTGACAAGATTTATTATAAACCTGGAGAGGTTTGCTTTTCCAACCAAGTTGTAAGGCACTACCTTTATAAATCTTTGTATAGCTGTCACTCCACACAGAGTAAGCTCTCAATAAATATCTATTGATGATGATGATGATGATGATGATGATGATGGCAGTGACACTAATTGTGATGATGATGATAATATATTTTATCAACAGGTCCTCTATAATGCAAGTGGATTCTTAGCTAAAAATAGAGACACTCTTCCAACTGATATTGTGCTACTCTTGAGGTCATCAGAAAACAGTGTAATTCGACAACTAGTTAACCACCCTCTGACAAAAACAGGTAAGATAAGACAATTACTTTTAAATGAAAAGGTTTTTCAGGCCTGATCAAATAGATTCTGATTGTAATTTTCATGAGTATGATCCTCAGTTTTTCATATTGGTTTGTTTTCGACTCACTAAATATGCAATTATTGATATCCCCTGCCTAGATCATCTGAAGAAAATAATAAAACATAAGGAAGATAGTTTTTCACTAAAGAGAGTGAAGCACCTCCCAGAAAATATGGTGGTGTCCTAGCGCCTCACTAGAAGAATATGCTCACCTCCAGAGAGTTCAGAATTGCCTGCTATTTTCGAGCGGGTAGCATCTGGATGGTTCTTTGAGGTCTATAGGTTTAGTGAGCTCTGACTTACTGATTAAAGACTCACACAACCTTGTTCCATTCAACCATATACATTCTTAAATTTGCTTTTAAGTAGAAAAAATATAGTGTGGGTTGTTTTTCTTTACTGGAGTTTGAAATTTTCCTCTACATTTTTTATAGTTTTATTGTTGTATAACTGACATACACATATGCACATATTTAGACAGTAAAATTTGGTGAGTTTTTGGCATACATAAATACCTGTAAAACTGTCACCACAATCAATAATGAACCTATTGATCACCCCCAAATGATATTTTCTCATGGCTCTTTGTAATCCTCCCCCCACTCTTCCCTGCCCCTAACCAAATGTTCTTCACAATCTTGAGTCTTCCAATCAGGAGGCAAAATATAGCTCTTCATTTATTTAAGTCTTCTTTAATTTCTCTCAACAATATGTAGTTTTCAGCATGCAAATCTTATATATCTTTAGTCAAATTATCTGCAAGTATATCACATTTTAAGCTATTATAAGTGGTAATTTTTAATTAAGTTCTGTGTGTTGCTACTATATAGGAACCCAATTAATATTTGTGTATTAATTTTTGCTGTGCAATGTTGCTTAATTTATTTGAGTAGGTGGGTATCATTTATTATACACAAAGTTTGCTATAATAACAGATAAAATGGGGGAAATATTACTTTAGGCTTTGAAGCAAGAGCTTATGGAACTCATTTCCCCAAAGAATAGTTTCAACCTAAGAGTTAAATTATAAGAATAATAATCCTACATAATAAAAGCCTAATAATAATCCTATATAATACAAGTCTAATATCGTCCAGTCGGCCATTCAACCAATCAAAGTGTAATACGCTAATGACAAGCACTGACCACCAAAGACCAGATGCTCCAACTGGTAGGTTAGCTTGCTGCTGAGGTCCAGCCAATCAGGACTGAGCAAGATGAGCAGGACATGCCCTGGAGCCCTCTCATGGTCCCTCCCGGGCAGCCAACTTCCCGGCGTCCCTCCCTGTCCCCGAATGTGCACCGGTGGGGTCCCTCGGCCTGGCCTGCACCCTCTTGCAATCTGGGCTGAGGGACCCCCCTCCCAAATGCATGAATTTTGAGCACCAGGCCTCTAGTCCTATATAATAAAAGCCTAATATGCTAAGTGTCCAGTTGTCCGGTCAGCCATTCAACCAATCAAAGAGTCATGCTAATGATATGCTAAGGCTGCTCATCTGCTCACTATAATGTACACTGACTACCATAGGGCAGACAGTCGACCGGTTGACCAGTCACTATGACATGCACTGACTACCAGGGGGGAGACAGTTGACCAGTTGACCAGTCGCTATGACGTGCACTGACCACCAGGGGGCAGACGCTTCGAGTAGTAGGTTAGTTTGCTGCTGGGGTCCAGCTGATCGGACTGAGCAAGATGGGCTGGACATGCCCTGGAGCCTTCCCACGGTCCCTCCCTGGCTGGCTAACCTCCATTGTGTTAAGAATTTTTGTATCACCCTGCCCAGTGTTCTCAGTGGTTAGAAAATCAGCCCCTGGGACCTAAGGGTCTTGAGTTTGATCCCCGGTCAAAAGCATGTACCTGGTTTGCAGGTTTACCAGTAATCCCCAGCCCCAATTAGGGTATTTTCGGAGCCAACCAGTCAATGTGTCACTCTCGCATTGATCTCTCCTTCTCTCTCTCTCTCTCTCTCTCTCTCTCTGTCTTTTTCCTGTCCCCCCCACCCCCTTCCACTCTCTCTGAAAATCAATGGGAAAAATATCTTTGAGTGAGGATTAACAACAAAAAACAAATTTTTGTATCTATGTTCATGGATATTGGGTAGTTTTCTTTTCTTATGGTTATTTTTTCTGATTTTAGAATCAGGGTAATAATGGCCTCATAGAATGAATTGAGATGTATTGCCTCCTTTTCAATTTTCAGGAAAAGTTAAATGAGTATTATTTATTTCTAAATTGCTTTATAGAATTTACTTGTGAAACCTGCTGAGCCTGAAGGGCTTTTTGTAATAAAGTTTTTAAGTACAAATGTAGTTTCTTTAATAAATATAAGGCTATTTAAGTAGATTGTGTCTTTTAGGAAATTGTTCATCTGTGTAGTCAAATTTATTGACATAAAGTTTGTTATTATTTTCTTATACTTTTACTATCTGTAGATCTTGAAGTTATATCAGCTCTCTCATTTGTGATATAAATAATTTCTGCCCTCTCTAATTTTATTCTTGATATATTTTCTAGAGACATCAATTTTATTGATATTCTCTAAGAACTGGCTTATGGTTTCATTGATATTCTCTATTATCCTTGCTTTCTATTTTGTAGATTTTTTTTCTTTTATTTTATTTTTTTTTTTGCCTCCTCTCTTCTGTTTATTTTGGGTATTTTGTCTTTTTCTAAGTTCTAAGCTAAAAACCTAGGTCAGTGATTTAAGAAAATGTTTCTTTTTTTTAATATAAGCACTTATATAGGTTATTTATAAGTCTTATATTTAATTTTTAAGTATGTTGGGATTTTCCAGATATCTTTTTGTCTGGGCTTCTAATTTAATTCTGTAGTGCTCAGGAAGCATATTTTGTATGACTTAATCCATTTAATTTTAACTAAAAATTTTTATGGCCCATAATATGCTCTATCTTGTTTTATGTTTCATTTGTACTTGAAAATAATGTGTATTCTACTGTTGTTAGGTGGAGTGTTATATAAATGTTCATTAGGTCAACTTGTTTGATAATAGTGGTCAAATCTTCTATATTCTTACTGATTTCTCGGGCTTCTATCAATTACTGAGAGAGGGGCTTAGACATATCCTATATAATAAAAGGGTAATATGCAAATTGACCCTAACAGCAGAATGACTGGTCACTATGACACACACTGACCACCAGGGGGCAGACACTCAATGCAGGAACTGCCCCCTGGTGGTCAGTGCGCTCCCACAGGGGAGCTCTGCTCAGCCACAAGCCAGGCTGATGGCTGCCAGCACAGCGGTGGTGGTGGGAGCCTCTCCTGCCTCCTCAGCAGCACTAAGGATGTCCGACTGCAGCTTAGGTCTGCTCCCTGCTGGCAAGTGGACATCCCCTGAGGGCTCCTGGGCTGCAAGAGGGATGTCTGACTGCCAGCTTAGACCTGATCCCCTGGGGATCAGGCCTAAGCCCGCAGGTGGACATCCCCTGAGGGGTCCCAGACTGCGAGAAGGCACAGGCCGAGCTGATGGATTCTCCCCCCCCGCCGCCCAGTGCCCAAATTTTTGTGCACCGGGCCTCTAGTGTGACTATAATTGTCAATTTATCAAATTTTCCTTTCATTAAAATCAGTTTTTGCTGTATATAGTTTTTGTATTTTTTCACCTGAGGATATGTTTTTATTGATTTTAGGGAGAAAGGAAGCGGGGGAAAGAGAGAGAGAGAGAGAGAGATCTATTGGTTGTGTCCCATACACACCCCGATTGGAGATCCAACCTGCGACCTCTCAGTGATGCTCCAACCGAGTCACTGCCAGGACTGTTTCATGTTCTTTAAGGTCTACTAGTGGGGACATAAAAATTTAGAATTGTTTCATTTTCTTGATGAATAGACCCCTTTTATTATCATTAAATTACTCTTCTTATCCCTGATAATATTCATTATTCTGAAGTCTACTTTGCCTGATAATGATACGGAGACTCCAACTTTCTTATAATTAGTGGTTGAATGACATTTTTTATACTTTTAATTTCAACTTTTTTTGTGTTTATATTTAAAACTAGAGGCCCGGTGCACAGAAATTTGTGCACTCGGGGGGCGGGGGGAAGGGGGTCCCCCAGCCCGGCCTGTGCCCTCTCGCAGTCTGGGACCCCTCGGGAGATAACGACCTGCTGGCTTAGGCCTGCTCCTGGGTGGCAGAGGGCAGGCCCAATCCCTAAGTGCAGCCCCTGGTCAGGCTCAGAGCAGGGCCGATTGGGGAGTTGGAGCGCCGCCCCATCATGCACAGAGCAGGGCGGATCGGGAGGTTGCGATGCCACCCTCAGTCACGCTCAGGGTAGGGCCGATTGGGGGGTTGGGGCACCGCCCCCTGTCACACTCAAGGCAGGGTCGATGGGGAGGTTGCGGCGCCACCCCCTGTCACGCACAGAGCAGGGCCAATCAGGGGGTTGGGGCGCTGCCCCCTGTCACTCACAGAGCAGGGCCAATCAGGGGGTTGGGGCGCTGCCCCCTGTCACTCACAGAGCAGGGCCAATCAGGGGTTTGGGGCGCTGCCCCCTGTCACTCACAGAGCAGGGCCCATCAGCGGGGTTGGGGCTCAGTACCCTGTCACACACAGAGCAGGGCCCATCAGGGGGTTGAGGAGCTCCCCCCTGTCA
>NW_005358043.1:116256-147758 GCF_000412655.1 Myotis brandtii | reverse complement strand
TTTCTGGGGTTTTGTTTAGCTTCTTATTTGCAACATAGTATATAGTTGCTTAGAGTTCAGCTGAGAGGCTGGCAAGTGAGGCGGTGAACGTTGGAGTCTGCAGCAAGCAAGCCTCATGCTCGCTTCAGTGCCTGGCTGCCGGCCGCCATCTTGGCTGACAGTTAATTTGCATATACTCACTGATTAGCCAAATGAAAAGGGTAGCGGTCGTACGCTAATTACCATGTTTCTCTTTTATTAGTGTAGATGTTTTTTTTTTCTAGACAGCCTATAGTTGAGCCTTGCTTTTTACGTTTCAATCTGATAATCTCTGCCTTTCAATTGTGGTGATCAGACCATTTACATTTAATGTGATTAATTATATGTTTGGGATGACTCTACCATCATGTTATTTGTTTTCTATTTGTTCCATCTATTATTTTTCCCAGTCTTTACCTGGGTTCCCCTCTCTGCATTTCAGCCTAAAATCTCTGCAGACAGAGAAAACTGGGGTAATTGTAGGACTTATTTCATTTATTTCCCCTCTCTCATGGATCACTGTCCTGTACTGCTTTATTAACAATGTATAACAAGGGTTTCTCCTAGACAAATACTGTATGATTTAATTTATATGAGTTAGTCAAATTCATAGAGACAGAAAGCAGAATTTTGGTTGTCTAGAGTTGAGGGATGTGAGAATGGGAAGTTAGTATTTAATAAGTATAGCATTTCCATTTTAGGGCATGAAAAGTGCTATGGAGATGGGTAGCAGTGGTGACTGCACAACATTATGAATGTATTTAATACCACTGAACTATACACTTTAAAATGCTAAATTTTATGGTATGTGTATTTTACCACAATAAAAAGAGAAAAAGAAAAAAAACAAAACTGTTCCATATATTTTGTATGTTTTTTAGTTGTTTCATTTAATCCAGTCTGTTACTTTATCTTGTCTAAAAGCAAGTCTTCAGTTTTGATCTTAACAATTGTTATCTCTTTCTGTATCCACCTACACCCTCTAGGCATCTAACTCCATGCTTTTCATCCTTATAAAACATGCAGCCAGGTTCTCAATACTCTGTTATGCCTCCTGACTATCAGTAGAACAGTTCTCTAGTTTAAGAGAACTTCACAGTCAAAAAGTGTTTCAGGAACTCAGAACCTCAAAACTAAAGCATATGGGCTTTATATTCACTTAGTTGTGCAAACATATAATAATAACAGCGACAACAATAATAGATAAATTTGTTTTAAAATTGCATTGTGCTAGGCACTGTGCCAAGTACTTTCATTTATCCTAATACCCACACTCTGAGGAGGAACTACTTTACAGATGAGACATTGAAGTTTAGAAGTGTTGAGCAGCTTTTTCAATGTTACCCCGGAGAAGTAGGCTTGAAAAGTCAGACTCTTCAATTCTCTATTTATGCTGTCTCCAAGATTCTAAAATAACCATGGCCCTTTGCCTGTATTCCTTCAAATATGAAAGAGTTCAGCCCTGCCCAGACAGCGTGGTTCAGTAGTTGAGCATTGACCTATGAACCAGGAGGTCACTGTTCCATACCTGGGTTGCAGGCTCTATCCCCAGTGTGGGGTGTGCAGGAGGCAGCCAATCAATGATTCTCTCTCATCATTGATGTTTTTATCTCTCTCTTCCTCTCCCTTCCTTTCTGAAATCAATAAAAAAAAAAATTATTAAAGAGTTCAGCCCTCATTAGGGGACATGCAGCATAAGGCCTTGCAGCTCACATCTCCAGTTGGTTTATCATAGGTTTGTCATCAGATAAACTATAAAAGCAAACTGGATATAGTTTCTAAATTTAAGATTTATGCTAATTTTAGTACCTATCAATATGCATAGATGAATTTTTAAAAGGCTTTCATTTATATTTTGTTAAATGATTTGATGTCTAGCATACAAATTTTGTGTAAGTGAAATTATTAATCCTTTACTAAATTTCTTCTAGTTTTTTAGTTTCAGATAAACTTGCAATTTTTAATTTTTATTTGGGTAATACAAAGTAATAGGATCTTTTAAGTCATGGGTCTATCCTAATTAATGTGCTACTAGCACTTTGTATATTCATCACACTTCTAAGAAATCTCCAAGTCTGTGGTAATCTGTTCCTAAAACTCCCTGGTAATCCTAATGATGATGATACTGATTGAAACTCCTGACATGCTTGTCTGGAGGTCATCTGTTGCTGTCTGTCCACCCTGCTGTGTTCAGTAAGTTTCCCATTTGAAGAGTGACAGTGCCGTGTGCAGTGTCAGCACAGCAGGAAAGCCATTGCACTCTTCTCAGCACTTTTCCTGGAATAAAGAGGGGAGGGGGTGGGGGAGCGTGAACAGAGCATAGGCACTGCCAGCCACACCCCAGGCAGAGTTCCTCTCCGACCCACCTTTTCAACCACAAAGAATGTGAAGGATTTGCCAGAAATATGTAGCCTCTGCTTTTCACCTAAGAGAATGAGAGTGACCAGAAATGACCTTTCTAAAGCGATACTCAATTCTGGAGATATTTTGAACATTACTATTAGGATGATAAACACTTGGATTGTGGGTGGTTGAGTTATTGTGGTTGGTAGGGGGTGAGAAAGGAGTGAACTAAACTACAACTCAGAGACTTAAGTGAATAACCTACAGGTAACACAGTTTAAGTACCACAGCTGGTATCAAACCTAGATCTTCCTGGCTTTGTAGGTCATTATTTTTTTACTACACCACTATTTTTTCTACAACCTTGTCTTGTGAACCTTTATATAGTCCTCGAACTAGGCACACATTTCTGACTGTTAAGTTGAAATTGTCCAGTGCTATCAGCCACACTTGATTCACTTAAACCACTTTGCATGAATTAATGATCCACATGATTTTTTTTAAAACTTTTTAAAAAATATATTTCTTTAATTGATTTCAGAGAGGAAGGGAGAAGGAGAGAGAGATAGAAACATCATTGATGAGAGAGAATCATTGATCAACTGACTCCTGTACACCCCCTACTGGGGATCGAGCCCGAAACTCAGACATGTGCCCTTGGCCGGAATCAAACTGGGACCCTTCAGTCCGCAAGCTGATGCTCTAGCCACTAAGCCAAGCCGGCTAGTGTGATCCATATGATTTTTAAGGTCCATTGTAAAGCTTTTCTTTATGGTAAAGAAAATCTCAGATGCCATTTAACACACACACACACACACACACACACACACACACACACAAACAACAAATTGCCTCCTTTATCATAATCACTCCATATTTTATAGCAATTAAAAGGCAATCCAGCCTGGCCAGCATGGCTTGATGGTTGAGCATCGGTCTGTGAACCAGGAGGTCCCGGTTCAACTCCCGATCAGGGGCACATGCCCCGGTTGCGGGCTCGATCCCCAGTGTGATGCGTTCAAGAGGCAGCCGATCAATGATTCTCTCTCATCATTGATGTTTCTATCTCTCTCCCTCTCACTTCCTCTCTGAATCAATAAAAATATATTTAAAAATAAAAACAAAAATAAATAAAAGGCAATCCAACAGTTACCTCTATCTTTCTATTCTCTAAGCTGGGTTTATTTATTTCTGAATTAAAATTTTGGCATAAATTTCACATAATATTACTTTATCTCTAAGTTTCTCAATAAATAGTTAACCAAGCTTGTAAGTCTGAATATTGTGAGATCAACAATGCTTATTTTAACATTCAAGTAAATGAGGGAAATTTTCTAGCCATTTAAGGATTTTAAAAGGTATATTAATTTTATCTAAATTCCCACAGGTAATCTGCCACATTCAAAAACTAAAAATATAATAAACTATCAAATGAGAACTTCAGAAAAATCAATCAACCTGACAAAGGTAAGAAAATGTATTTTTCATGGCAGTGAATCTAAGAATCTAACCTTTACAATGGCAACATTTGTGTGATCCTAAAAGTACAGTCTTTTTCTTCGTTTTCTTTCTTTGATCTTCTTTTCTGCTTAAATGGATATTTATGTTATGTTCATATTTCCACTATACACTAAAATAATCATACATTTCTGATATATTCTTAACTCTTCATTTATAGCTAGTTTTAATGTTACACTAAGGTCAATTAAAAGTGTATTAGTCAGAGATATTCACATTCTATGCATGACCAATGCAAATTTCAGTGAGACTTTAAACACTTACCTTACTGGTAGACAGTTACCTTAAAGTAAAATGATCAATGACCTTTTGTTGTTTTAAGTATTTGAGTGCACAGACTATGATAACCTGAGAAGTTCCCCATGCTCCTTGTAGATCCGAAAGCACAATCAGTACTAATGCATCACTGTCTCCCTTGGTCTTAGGGTGAAACTGGAGAAACCACACGTCATGCTAGAGAAACGACCAACATGAAGACACAAACAGTTGCATCATATTTTAGAGTAAGATATTAAATTATGATGTGTTGTGATTAGGGGTGTCATTTATTCTAAATGATAGTGACATATCAAAAGTGAATAACATAGAGTGCTATTAGCAAAAAATGAATTTTTACTGTATTTTAATTATTCTTTTTTAGATATAGGCTATAATAGAGTATACTGTAAAAAATCTGTAAACTTAATGTATACGAGGTCCATCTTAACGGAGGTCTATACCTGGGTTAAAATTTGTCCATAGAACCAAGTGAATTTCCACCAGTGTACTAGTAAAACTTAAGAAGGCCTTTAATTTGATGCTATGATAACTATCAATGCTCCTTCCTTCTCCTGAATAGACAGATGGGACGAGGTGACCATCCACTCCCATTCCATATCTTGCTGCACACAGATAAGCTGAAAACCTCAAAAGAAAAATAGAACCGGTGCAGGAATGGGGCAAGGAGAAGGGACATGAGGGAAACAGCGGGACATGCCATGGGAGTGAGTCACTGTGTCCTCAGCTTAGGTTCAAGGTGACCTTTCCTTTTTGGACAGTAGGGGAGACAGGGGGGAAAAGAAGCACTGGAGAGTTCTAGGTAACCCTGCTCTCATTATTGGTTCCAGTTCTCGTTTATCTCTTCTGATAAAATCATGCTAACCAGCCAGTGAAAACGAAGAAAATACCACCTAAAATTCCTAATAGTATAATTTAATGTGGAGGAGGACATTGGGTTAAATTTACTGTAAGTGCTCAGTAAATAAACCCAGCTCCCTAACAGAATCATAAAACACTTTTTAAAAATACCTGGGTAGTTTTATTAAATATGTTTCCAGTCCTAAACTTAAAGTAGACCGTTGTGTGCTTAATCATCTTTGAGTAGCACCTACTATATTTAAATGCTTACTATCTCACATTTGCTGCTGATACATTCAGCTTACATCAAGACTACAGCACAGCTAAGTCACTGAGAATATTTGCAGCCAGATTCTTTTGTTGTTGTTTTTTAAGCGACCTATCCAAACCATTACCATACCACTATTGTTAACATCAAATACCATCAGATCATAAAATCATTTTATTCTTCAGGCTGAAGTGAAAGTGATAGAAGATAATTTCATGTAGTCTGTGATGTGTTTTTGAAGTTATTTTTCATTCTGCAGAAAAGAATGCACATAGAGTGACATTCTGCCTTGCTCCCTAAAGAAAACTGATGCCTAAATGGCGGTAAGCTCTTGCTCAGCTTGCCAGCAGACACTTGTATCACCTTAGTATCTCTGCTCCCTGGCAGATGTTTGCATGACTAAAGGAAGATGACTCACTGATAAATGTAATGAAAAGGGGCTCCAAAATAACACACCCAGCTGTTTAAAGATCACATCTGAGTCTCAGTGCCCAGGAGGAAGCCATGTGAATCCAGTGCTGTGTCAGTTCCCCAGTTCCAGCATCCGGTTTGCTCTGGCTTTGCAACTGTAGGCTTTTGCATTTCCAGCACTAAGAGAGATCCAGCCGTCAACAGCTATGGATGTCCGCGTATTCATTACCTGGCCAACAAATTGTAAACCTAGTTTCTAAAATACTAGTTTTCTGGGATTCCACTTTTAACTTAACCCATGATTGTTCTAATATGTTACATACTTAGTTAATTGGCTCTAATTAATTATACTGAGCAAAAGTACTGACTGCCGTTTTGGACAGTAGGAGAGACAGGGGGGAAAAGAAGCACTGGTATTGCTGCCTAACAGAGTTTTCCCATCTGTGTGATTTTAAAATTCTAAAATAAGAAAATTATCAAACTGGAGCATATTAGAGTACTTAAATGAATTTGCTTAGTGTATTAACTATGCCCTAGCTCGCATGGTTTCCTCAGTGGTTAGAACATCAGCCCGGGGACTCAAGGGCCACAGGTTCAATTCCGGTCAAGGGCACGTACCTCAGTAGCAGGTTCGATCCACGCCCCAGTCGCAGCACGTGAGGGGGGCAACCATTCGTGTCTCTCTCACATGATGTTTCCCTCTCCCTCTGTCTCTCCTCCTCCCTTCCCCTCGCTCTGAAAATCAATGGAAGAAAAAATCCTCAGGTCAGGGTTAACAACAACAAAAAGATGTAATTATGTCCTACATATTAAACTGCATTAACTTCTCAGTCCTTATTTTAGATTAGGAGATGATTCTGGCAGGAATTAATGTGTTTACTTTTATTCTTTCTATAAAGAAAGATAAGGAAATTAGTAGCATAAGCAGGAAATTAGATTGTGTTCCTAAATACTGTAATTTGGCAAGTTTCTCTGAGAGGACATAATTACTTACAAACTATCAAAAATAAGTTTATATATTAATTAAAGTTGTCTTAGAATTTATAGGCAACCTTTTAATAGTTAAGTTCCTAGTTATTGCCTCTACATTTTTATGAGTAAATCTGTCTTTTTTTAAAATGCTATATATAAAATTGTCATTGATAGAGCTTTCCCTCCATTTACTGTGAATTAGTACAAGCATGTGTAACATTCAGTTTTTTATATTTTTTCTTAGAATAATAAGAATTACAAGCTCATAACTTTTTGCATGGTACACTTGGAAATTTATTTTTGTTGCATATTACAGTATTCCCTGATGGATTTGTTATCTAAAATGGTGGTGGGCCAACCTCATTTTGTTCGTTGCATCAAACCAAATAATGAACGTCAGGCAAGAAAATACGACAAAGAGAAAGTTCTGCTACAGCTCCGCTACACAGGAATTCTGGAAACAGCAAGAATTCGAAGGCTAGGATATTCACATCGGATACTTTTTGCTAACTTTATAAAGCGGTATGTGGATTTCTTTTTAAGTTTCCATGTGCAGCTTATATCAAAATGCTTTGGAAGAAATATAGGAAACGATAAGAAACAATTACTTAGGCATTCTAGGAAGGAAGCATTTTGTTCACGCTAAGGATTATGTATTGAAAAGAAGGTAACTCTGAACTGGAGCTGGAAGTTTCTCTGGTCAGCTGGGAGTCCTCTGTGGCAGCACAGAGGGTACATGGCACAGGCAGCATGAGTGAGAGGCCTGAGCTTCTATCCGGTTCTCGTCCAAGCTCTGCCCCTTGCTGTGTGGCCATGGCCTATACCAGTGGTTCTCAGTGAGGGGAGATTTTGCCCTAAAAGGACGTTTGTTAATGTCTGGAGACATTTTGGGTTGTCACAACTGGTGGGATGGGGGATGGCTGCTGGCATCTAGTGGGTAGAGGCCAGGGATCCTGCTGAACATCTGAAAATGCACAGGACAACTCCCAACAACAAATAATTATCCAGCTTACAATGTCAGCAGTGGTTGAGAAACCCTGGCCTATATGGAACCTCACTTTCCTCATCTAATAAATATGTCATGACTGCCTGATAGAATTGTTATAAGAGTCAAATGAGGTAGTATCTCTAAAGGTGATTTAGGACACATAAAAGGTATAAGGAGTCCTTCCTGATATTGGAGATTAATGCAAGAAAATACGACAAAGAGAAAGTTCTGAACTATAGATTAAATATATTTTATTAAGTAACACATTACTGGTGATATAGATTCAGTATCTTATATATGTAATATTTTTAAAGCTTATTTTATTAAATCCTCACCCAAGGATATGTTTTCATTTATTTTTTATTTATTTTATTTTTTTAGAGAGAGACAGAGAGAGAAACATCGAAGTGATAGGTTGGGTCTCATATATGCCCCAACTGGGGATGGAACCTGCAACCTACGTATGTGCCCTACCTGGAATAAAACCTGCAACCTTTTGTTGTATGGGATGATGCTCCGGCCAACTGAGCCACCCAGCCAGGGCTAAATGCTCATGTTTTTTATATGTATCAATTCAATGATTTGTTTTAGCCATTAAACTTGAAATTTCAATTTTCAAAGCAAAGGTATTCACTTAGAGCACCTTATATAAAGAAAACCCTACCACTTTGTTATGATGGAGCGCAAAATTACATAAATGTTATTTTCATTTTGCAAATTCTTTATAATAGCTTAAGACAGACTTGAGAACTTCAAGTTTTAGAGTTCAGAAGTACAGCCAGCATCTAATCACTGACTTCACTTCTCACATTTTACATCCAAAACTAAGAAATAAAAGATATTGTAATTTTTTTATTGGCCATTAAGTAAAGTCTCCATTCTGTACATGAAAGCAGGTAACCCAAAAGTATTTATTGCAAAGGACTTTCAAATTTAACTAAAATTTGACCTTATTATCATTATTTTCATTCTTAGGTGAAGAGTAGATCTTTAACTCACTTAAATCCTATCTAATAAGAGTAATATGCAAATTGACCATCACTCCAACACACAAGATGGCCGCCCCCATGTGGACACAAGATGGCCAGCAGGGGAGGGCAGTTGGGAGGGATCAGGCCTGCAAAGGAGGGCAGTTAGGGTTGACTTGGCCAGCAGGGGAGGGCAGTTAGGGGCGACCAGGCCTGCAAGGGAAGACAGGGGTGACCAGGCTGGCAGAGGAGGGCAGTTAGAGGTGACCGGGCCGGCAGGGGAGAGCAGTTGGGAGCAACCAGGCCTGCAGGAGAGGACAGTTAGGGGTGACCAGGCCAACAGGGGAGGGCAGTTGGGAGGGATCAGGCCTACAAAGGAGGGCAGTTAGGGGTGACTAGGCTGGCAGGGGCGGGCAGTTAGGGGCAATTGGGCCGGCAGGGGAGCAGTTAGGCGTCAATCAGGCTGGCAGGGCAGTGGTTAGGGAGTGATCAGGCTGGCAGAGAGAAGCAGTTAGGGGCAATCAGGCAGGCAGGCAGGCAGGCAAGCGGTTGGGAGCCAGCATCCCTGAATTGTGAGAGGATCAGGCTTAAATGGGCAGTCGGACATCCCTTGAGGGGTCCCAGATTGGAGAGGGTGCAGGCTGGGCTGAAGGACATACCCCACCCCCCCATGCATGAATTTCATGCACCGGGCCTCTAGTATTAATATAAATAACATTAATATATGTATCCTTATGTTTTAGTGACTTTTTAATGTATAAGGCACCATGCTAATCACTGTGGGAAACACTGAATTTTAAAACTTTAAAGTGCAGGCTTGATTTTCAAGAATTAACAATCCAGTTAAAATTATCAGAGCCTAAGCCCTGACCTGTGCTCAGTTGGTTACATGTCGTCCGGTGCACTAAAACGTTCCAGGTTCGATTCCCAGGCAGGGCACATGCCTGGGTTGCAGGCTTGATCAGCGATCGATGGCATGGGGGAAGTTTGCATAGACTTAAATCCCGTCATCAATTTTCAGATCAGCTTCCAATGTTTTGTGAAGGTGAAAAAAAGAATAAAATCATTCCCTCTGCTTCCTGCTACTATAGTCCTTCTACTTTTAATACCCAGGAAAAGGTTACTTTTTAAAAAATGCCCGGCTGATTTTTGTTAATTGTCATTGAATTTATTGGGGTGACATTGGTTGATAAAAGCATACAGATTTCAAGGGTACAATTCTATAACACATCATCTGTATATTGTATTGTGTGTTCACCACCCAAGTTAAGTCTTCTTCCATCACCATTTATTCCCCCTTTACCTTCTTCTAGCTGCCCCCACTCCCCTTCCCCTCTGGTGATCACCATACTGTTGTCTGTGTTTGTGAGTTTGTTTGTTTTTCTTAATCCTTTCACTTTTTCACCCAGCCCCGCAACTCCCCTTCCCTCTGAAGGCTGTCAGTCTTTGTTCTCCATTTCTAGGAGTCTGCTTCTGTTTTGCTCGATTGTTTATTTTGTCCCAGTGGAGTTTTTGTTGGGGATTTCAGTGTTAAGTATTGAAAAGCAATCACTAAACTGAAAGAAAACATTGCTCAAATTTATACAAATAGATTGGACCAGATTTGTGTCAGCCTGGAATTCAGTCTACTCCAGAGCTGTTCTGAGAATGCCTAGGGGCCCCTGCATTAAGCTGGGATTCTCTTCCTTCACTGCTCAGAGCTGGCCAGTGTCCACCCACCGGGCTCTGAGATGCCGGGCCTTTGTGAAACACTAACCTGCCTGCCCTCCCACCCCAGGTACCAGGTTCTCTGCTACAAGTGGAGCGAGGAGCCCCCCGTGAGCCCTGACACCTGCGCAGCAATTTTGGAAAAAGCTGGTCTCGATAACTGGGCCCTTGGAAAAACAAAAGTAAGGTTTTCATGTAATTTTCAAGACAAAAGTTAATAATTACATTGGATCTACTGAGAGTTATAACATTCTACGTTGATTCAAAATGTTAAGCTTTTTATGTTACAGAATTTTAGCTTGAATATAGGAGAAGTAAACTGAGAAATTTATAAAGGTTTTCTTTAGGAAAAGTAAATACTTTGCTCTCAAAGTTTTCTTTTAAGAAATTCAAGAAAAAATTTATCTTGAAGACTTATCTAAAAAGAGGATGAAATTTATAGTGAGTATACTTCAAATAGTGTTGAAAACAGACGCATATATTTTCGATTTTATCACCACCAAATATAGCCAAGAAGCTGTAAAGAATCATAATGTTCTAAGTAGCATTTTTCTACTTTCTTTAATTCTCAAATCTGCTATTATAAATTTGAAATTTATCCAGAGTGAAATATTCACCAGTATTACTATGCATGCTCATGTATTAGATTTGAGAGCCTGTGAGATCTTAGCTTATTTAGTCCCTTAAAGAATGAAGTGGAAAAATCATAATCAATGTTGAATATGGAAGTAAGATAGGTGGCTGCTTGGAGAAAGGATGCTTTGGGCTTTGCAGATTTCCTCAGAGCATTACAAGATGGGTATAAGGAGATAAACAGGGTAGCAGGTCTTAAGGTTCGCTGAATGTATCATTGGGGGAGGGTGGAGAAAAGAGTCAAGCTAAAGAAAAGAAGTGACCAGAGACATAGAAACATTGAACAGATTGTCAAACTGGGGGGGGGGGGGGGGGGGGGGGGGTAAGAGACTTGTATGCATCATATAAGCATAACCAATGGACCAGACAGTAGGGGGGTGAGGGCATGAGCTGGGGGTGGGGGGAGCTGCCAGGGAGAGGTCAATGAGGGGAAAGGGAGACATATGTAATACTTTCAACAATGAAGAATTTAAATTTTAAAAACAGAAGAATAACCACTGTCAGCCACACCATAGATGCAAACTGAAACAAACTTCCACGGTTGCAAAAGAAATTTGTATTAGTTGTGGGAGGAGTGGGAGAGAATTTTCATAAAGTTTAGATGAGAAGTAACAACTTAAGGAATTTGTTTCAATATTTATCTTAGACTGAGTCCTACATATTCATAATCTATATGTACTTTAGTATTTAGTAAGGGGAAATTCTGAGTACCAACAAAGTGTGTATTTTATTCACACCCTTTTAGGTGCTCACAAAGATGAGTTTTTTTCAGGCTGAAATCTCATGATTCATGGTCTGAAACACATGCCTAACTCCAAATGGAGTTTTAACTTGTGAAAAGGACCTTTGCAGTTCCAGTTGTGCATGATATTTGAGTAGCATTTTAAAGCTATTTATATTTTTCCACTTCACCTTTTCCAACTCATTAAGATGGATAAACGTATTCAATATAAAAACACTTCTAATGCTGCTCAAAGAAAATGATGACCTTTTTAAACAGATTGAATTTTAAATGAATTGTCAACAGTGGAATGGACTAAATATGTTAACATCTAGAGTCCTGTAGAAATTAAAACTAACTTCAATCAAATCGTGTAATGCTGAACTGTTTGCCTGTGGGGCCAAGCTTTCAAGTAATGGAATGCTGAGGGAATTTTAGAGTCAGGGTTACCAGGTGTCATGAGTCAGCTGCTAAATTTGAAATTAAGTGACTTTTTTAGTGGATTTAGTAAACTCTCTTTGAGGTGAATTTCATTAGAAACTGTTGCCATTAAAAGAAGTAAAAAACAAACAAACAAACAAAAACAACTTATTTCCTGGGAGAGTTGAAAACATTTAGGTGAGAACATCTCCAGGCCTTCAGACTCCTCTGTTGCTGGAATTCATTTTGATTTTAAAATGATCAAAAGACATTCCTTTCTCCCTAGTGGCCACTGGGATTAGTGAGAAAGTTGTCAATCCTGCCTTCACTGACATCAGAGCCCCTGGAGGGCAGTGCACCTCCTGACTCACCTTTGTATCCCCAGCAGATAAGTACAAATAGGTCTCAATCAGCATTTGATAAATGAGCAGCTATTGTATAATTGCTTTCTGTCTTACAAAGAGATTTGTCATATTTTTACATTTGGGAAGTATAATTGCCTTTTTCTAAAAAAAATAAAAGCATGAAAGTCATCTTTGGTCAGAGTATATGATGCTAAAACATTTGATACAAGAGCTCAACATCCTCCACTTGTATTGGCTCCCCCAACAAGAACTAGTTACCTGTTGCAAATAAACAGCATGATTTTCAAACTGCATTTCTTCTCAAAGAGAGGTTTTCTTCTAGCATATAAACACCTAGTGTGAGAGCAACATTCAGGCCAAAGAAGCATAAGGCAGTGCGCTCCAAAATCGAAAACCATTTAAAATTTAATCTGTCCTTTAAAGCATAGCACATGACTGTTTCACATCTGTGTGCCTGAGTTTTATTTGTATTTTATTTTAATTCTTTTAAGGTGTTTCTTAAATATTATCATGTGGAACAGTTAAATTTAATGCGAAAGGAAGCCATTGACAAGCTTATTTTGATTCAAGCCTGTGTCAGAGGATTCTTGGGTTCAAGAAGGTACCAAAAAATACAAGAGAAAAGGAAAGAGAGCGCTATAATAATCCAGTCAGGTAATCACTCAGACCTTCTCACAAAATGGAATGTTATATTTAGGTATGGGCATAAAACAAAATTTTATATACAAACTTCCAATTCTTATGTAGCTTTCATGTTCAATTCCAGACTCTCTTACCCTGATACTTTCCCTATACTGAATCTAAATCAGATTGTTTTAGTGATTGGCACTTTTAATATTTGAATAAATGTTTTGTTTTAAATAAAATAATGTAATTATTGAATTTTCTGTCAAGTAGTAAAGAAACACAATTGACCTATTGTGCAAAACATGGCAAGTGATTGAATTAATTGGAGATCTCAATATCATATTCTTATAATCCGTTGGATGATAAGATTTGTCCAACTTTATTCCAAAGGTTACAATTGCCATAATTTTTGACAACTTAATTAAATCTCATTTTAAATGGCATTCATTTCTTCCTATTAACTGTAGGAAAATAATATTTAGAACCATATTTCAAAATTTTTAAAAAATATATTTATAGACTTTGGATTTTGCTTTCCATTCATCTGTGAGAAACTAAACTTAGAACCTATTATGGCTTAATACAGTATCTTTCCAAAATTTTTGACTGGACACCCATAGTAAAATACATTTTACTCTGTATCCTGATGCATACACATACTGCAAGCAGCACACTCTGACATTTTCTATTCTGTTTTATTTTATTTCATTTTTAGATGCTAGATTCATAGCCCACTAAATCCATTTTAGGGCCCACTATTGATTTGCAACCTGTGTTCTGAAGAACACTGACCTGATGGGCAGAACAGCTAACTCCCTTTCAGGAGATGCATGCTCCGGCCTAGTGCTGTGGACCACAAAGGCTCCTTGTTGTCTCTTGGAATTTTAAGCTTTTAACTTCTCACCGGGACATCAAAATGCAAACACTGTAGTTTGGGATCTAATTCTTTATCCACAACTCCAAAATTTATAAAATGATAAAAAAAATGTTTTTCATAATTCGTTTGAAATAAAATATGACCTAATTTTTACAGTCCTTTATTCATCCCAGGCCACTTAAAAATAGTGTTGGGTTATGGAATGCTGCCCTGATATGGGGAGTGTTACAAAATATATGTTATTTCTTCTGCATTACCTTTCTGTAAAAAAAAATTTTAAAAAAATAAAATAAAATGACATGTTTAAATCTGATTTCTGAAAAATATCTGGCTTCAAGGATAATTGGCCAAAAGATCTAAAACATATTTAGGTAATAGGGGCTTTCTCTCATGAATAGGTTAACAGGGCATAAATACTGGTAAAAGGGAAGTAATTATTAGCAGATTTTAAGCAAATAAGTACATTTTGTCTTTTTTATTAATTTCACTCATTTCTATAACTTTAGTGTCATCTTAGTTCTCTCCTTAATACAAAAGGTACTTTAGCCCTAACTGGTTTGGCTCACTGGATAAGAGCATTGGCCTGTGGACTGAAGGGTCCCAGGTTCGATTCCGGTCAAGGGCATGTACCTTGGTTGCAGGCACATTCCCAATAGGGGGTGTGCAGGAGGCAGCTGATCGATGTTTCTCTTTCATCGATGTTTCTAACTCTCTAGCCCTCTCCCTTCCTCTCTGTAAAAAGTCAATAAAATATATTTTTTTAAAAAGGTACTTTAGCCGAAACCGGTTTGGCTCAGTGGATAGAGCGTCGGCCTGCGGACTGAAGTGTCCCGGGTTCGATTCCGGTCAAGGGCATGTACTTGGGTTGCGGGCACATCCCCAGTAGGAGATGTGCAGGAGGCAGCTGATCGATGTTTCTCTCTCATCGATGTTTCTAACTCTCTATCTCTCTCTCCCTTCCTCTCTGTAAAAAATCAATAAAATATATTTTTTAAAAAAAAAGGTACTTTAATCGTTTTCTTGCTGTAGCTTGACATCTAGAAGAGTCTTGTTAATGAGTCCCATATATTTTTATGAACCTGTTCTATTTGGAGCCTTTCATTTCATTTTCCTCTTTGACATTGAGGGCCAAAAAAATATTTGTTCTACTCAAATAAAGGTCTTTTATTTGTTAAGATTAACACTACTCTGGGCCTTATATGTTTCAGCTGCAAGAGGACTTCTAGCCAGGAAGCAAAGAAAAGAAATCGTTAACACCAAAAACACAGCAGTAACAACCGTTCAGACTCACGATCAGGAATTTGACTACAAGAAAAACTTTGAAAATAAAAGGTATAATAATGTCATTTATATACCACTTTGACACTGTAGAGTTTTCAAATCTATAAAGTTACCAAGTAAAGTTCACAGTCTTTCTTGTACCCAGAAGGTCCTAATACTGATGCATAAATGTCAGTGAACACTCCTTCCTACTTTCAAGTTTTTTATCCTCCAGGGGAGTTTGTTGGCATTTCACAGTGATGATCACACTTTCTTTCTCAATTTTTTTTCTTCCTGGGCTTCTGCCACACTGCTCTCTGTGTTTCTGCTCCTAATTCTGAGTGCCCTTTGCTAATTCTTCTCCTCTCGCCTTTCTTAAATCCTCCACATCTAAATATTGTCCCGGGGCCCTCTCATTCATTTCCATGGTCTTCATAACCAACAGGCCATTGGCTTCTAAGTTATAATTTAATCTATCACGCATAGCACCTTAGCCCTTTTTCCACCTGAACCTTCATACTTGTATTTCTAAGTGGATATTCACAGACCAACCTGAATTCATTTATACAGTTGGTTTTATGCTAAGCAGTGGGGACACATAGGTAAGTGACACAAAATCCTTATCCTTAAATTCTTGTAGAGTTGTGGAAAAGAAATCTCTTGTCTGTCTGATAGTAGCCATTCTAACTGGTGTGAGGTGGTATCTCATTGTGGTTTTGATTTGCATTTTCCTGATTAATGAAGTTGAGCACCTTTTCATATACCTGTTGACCATTTGTATGTCTTCTTTGAAAAAATATCTATTCAGGTCTTTGGCCATTTTTTAACTATGTTGTTTAGGGTTATTTTGCTATTGAGTTGTAATGAGCTCTTTATATATTGTGGGAATTAACCCCTTGTCATATATATAATTTGAAAACATTTTCTCCCATTTGGCAGGTTGCCTTTTCATTTTATTGATAGTTTCCATTGCTGTGCAGAAGCTTTTTCACCCTTTTTGTGTATGGGATGATGCTCCAAACTGAGCTACCCAGCCAGGGTTTTGTGGGGGTTTTTTGTTTTGTTTTTTTATGCTCAAATTGATCTTGTGAGGGGTTTGCCATCACACACATACACACACACACACACACACACAAAGGAGTTGTGGAGACAGTCTTATAGTCAAATTAAGGGGAAATGATTTTGGAAGGATATTGATAAAGTAATAAGTGTATAATGTTGGCCACCATATTATGTTTATGAGCTGTCTCAGGGACATTGCTTTTCTTCCATTTCATAAGGTGTTTCCTGTGATCAGTAGACTTAGAGCTTATTTAAAATCAGCACATCAGTCTAGAGAACATACATGCCCTGCCTACTGGTCTCAAAATCTAGATACATTTTTCTCAACATCTCCTCACTGCAGGTATTTTTGTTTGAAAAGGGCATATTTGAAGTAATTAATTGTCTAAGATTTTGATGCCACCCTCATAAAGTGAAAATATGCTAGGATGTTTCTCACTCTAAGTTTAAACTGGTTTTATGATTGTTTGAGTAGCCATTACAGTTATCATTAAAGAGAGCATTTTGGAAACCACTTGATTAATGTGACTTCATAGAGTTTTTATTTTGAGGTTTTTTTGTCCCTTCTGCTCTTCTTCCAACATTATGTAGCATGTAGCTATTGACAAAAGCAGTAATAAGCTCTAGCTTAGTATCATGTATTCAGATGCAATATGTTTTACCCACAGGGAACTTTTTGTGAAGAAACAGACAGAAAATGCAGCCCCTACTAATGAAAGAGTCAGTCCAGCTCCAAATAACAAGACTTTTACTTTCAAAGCTGAAGAGGAAGCCACTCATGCTGTCGAAAGTAACAACAGAGGATATCACACTCAGAAGAAAATGAATAATGTGTATGGGGAAGAGGCTAAGCAAGAATTGTACCTGGTGGGGGACCCTTGGACAGAAGTAAGCCCCAGACAGAAGTATATGAAAGACCTGGAAGAGAACAATAAAATAAGCAAAGAGGAGAAGGAGGCTACTGTGATCCAGAATTACTACCAAAGCTACACAGAGGAAAGGAATTCTGAAGACTTAAAAGCAGGGAACCTAGAAAGGAAGGCCATATCAGAAAGGCCAAGCTACCCAGGACTTTGGTTAGCCGAGAATGAAGCTAAGCCGCCTTCTTTTAAACAACCTTTGCAACCTAGTCTTAGCCAGAGGTCAGTTTATCAAAATGCTGACAGCAAGGAGAAAGAAAAGAAGACATCTGTGGTCACCCAGAATGCACCCACATGCAGCCCACAGAGAAGCCACCTGAGGCTTGGGATGGCCAAAGAGAGTCAAGTTGAACCACCAACACGAGCCCAGGACGAAGAGGATAAAGCGGCAGTGTTCATTCAGAGCAAATACCGGGGTTACAGGAGAAGGCAGCAGTTAAGGAAGGACAGGAGGTCTTCTTTTAAAAATCAAAATGTTGTTCCAACAGTGACAGAAGTAGCAAGAAATACTCACAATTTGTATCCCTACTCCACAAAACATGAGGAATCCTGTAATATCAACATGAGGAATGATAAAGACTCAAAAGCAATGTCAGAAAAAGAAGCATGTGATTTGGCAATGTTTTCAAAACAGGTATGTAAATAAGCAGATTTATTTACTAGTACACATCTCTGGGAACTACATGAGAGCTCAATTAAACACATAGCTCATTAATAACTGACATATTGTTTCATCTGTTTTTATGAGGCTGCAAACCCTTTTAATAAAATATCTCAAGGGTTGTGCTATTCAAATTGCCATAACTTTTGAAACAATTTGTTATGATAAAATAGTATAAAATACGATAGAGATCTTGTGTAGGAAGATTAGTTTAGTCATTGGTTTATACAACTTAAAAATTCTGGCATTTGTCAATGCATGTTTCTATGTATTTGAGATCTTTCAGAATAGGTTTTTGTTTTGTTTTTGTTTGTTTGTTTTTTTTAAAAAAAAAAAAAACGTTTTCTAAATTTTTTAAAGCCTATGCTTTTTGGCCCCAGATTTTGAGAAGACATAATCAGGTATCGAAATTCGATGTGCAGCCATACCGAGGCACACATGCAATGCAGCTGTACGTCTACATGTTACATCATGACAGTGAGGAACCTTACGGAAAAACCAGCAAGAAAAACTCCCTCTTGGAGAATATGGCCTGCCGTTAGTGGGCATGTCTCAGCTGTTTCTAGAAGCGAGCAATCCGCTATAGGGCTCCTCCAAGGTGCACGTGGCACTCTGAAAAATGAGTGCTATGGAGAGATCACAGGGACTGGCTCCCGTAAATGCCATTTCCAGCTCCTGCGCTCACTAGGCGTTTGACCTTAAGAAATCACTGTGTGTATCAGCACCTTTATTTTCTTTTGGAAGATGAAGGGTTTTAACTAGATGACTTAAAAAATTCATATTATAAATTAATATGAACTACCAGGGTAGTCACTGGTGTGTGAAATCGTGGAAGAAGTATCATAATAGCTAAGTTCAAAGAAGGATCAGCTGATACTCCTGAGTTCCAAAACTGCTTTTTTTGTCTGATGGTGGCCGAGCCCATGAGAAAGCACAGTAACTGCCCTTGGACACCCCCTGAGGGTCAGAGGTGTGGCCCAGACATCTCCAACTTGTAGCTGGTAGTAGAGATATGCAATTGATTAATTTACCTACCCCTCCCTGGTCTATTGTTTTTTAGTCTCTTTTCCCTTGGTACATAAATTTGTTCACACTAAAGACCGAACTCGGGGTTAGGACCCTAACCTGCTATGCAACCGAGACATTGAGGAGATGTAGAATGACCAGTCATCTACCAAGAGCAGGCTGGTATGCCCTGGGGTGCTCCACGGGGACAGAGCTAGAAGCAGAAAAGCAGGACCCCACATTCAACCTTGCAGGACAGCCATGTTCACAGGAGAGACGGAGGCAGAGGGGCTGGGGTGAGAGGAGAGGAGTCAGGAGACAGTGACCCTGAAGTCAGGCTGAGGAGACTGTAAAGGAAAGGAGGTCAGTCCGTCAGCAGGGGGTTCCTCCAGCTCAAAGCAGACAGGCAGTCCCAATAGAATGGTAAGGACAGAAGCCAGGTCTTAGGAACCGCAGGATAGAACACTGCGTGTGGCATGACATGATTGGCAGTTTTGAATGGAAAATGTGAAATAGGCAGGTAGCACGGGGAGTGGGGGTCTGTCAAGGGAGGTCTTCATCAGCCCTTGTTACAGGGTCAGGGTGGGTCCTGAAGAAGACGTTCATGAGAGGCCGGGGGACCGCTGACCAGGAATTTATTAGACCCCAGTGTACCTGGGAGCACTCTGAATTCTTTTCCTTGATTTAATCTGACACATGGCCTTCTTTTTAGATATCAAAGTTATCTGAAGAATATTTCATTCTGCAGAAAAAACTGAATGAAATGATTTTGTCACAGCAACTGAAGCCTCTTTATCTGGGTGTCTATCCTCATAAGCCAATTAATAGACGAGTCTCTCCTCAGCAGTACCTCTCAGGTAAACATCAGTCGCCAGATCTCCCTGCAGGGAAGGCAATGCCTGATACTGTCCTTTGCTTGCTTCTGAGTTCCCCGCATTTACTCGATGGCAGATTTGAGGTGACTCTTCGAACAGTCTTGGGGAGAACCTTTTCTTTCTGCTTCTAATAAGCAAAATGTTCTTTCTCTGGCTTCATTCTCCTCCTCTTTCTTGTGTTTTCTTCTTCCCTTTATATACACTTTAACTAGAACTTGGCAGATGACACCAGAGGGAATAAATGGGGATGTAGTTGGGGGGAATGGGCAGCGTACAGGCTTGATAAGAGGGAGCCAACAAGTAAAATGTATTTGTTCCTCCTGCCAGTGTCTGCCACTTTGAGGAGAGTGTGAAAGTGCCAATCTCTGCAGATATACAAACCCAGATGCATTATTCAATTTTCTTCTAATCAACCTAAATCACGTTCTGCCCCCTTTCTACTAAACTGGTGGAAATTCAGATCAATGATTATTAGGCTGCTGCTCCCCAAAGATGTGCAAAGGCCTTTGAGCCTTATACTCTGCCCCCTCCCCCCAGGGTGAGGATCAGGGTGAGCCTGTGGTGACTAGTCCTTTGCCCACACAGTCACTGTTGGGACTCCAATTTGCTAGCTGGCCTGATGATCCCTTCAAGCTGGGAGGCTCTACTTCTCCCATTCGTGCAAGGGGCACCCGGTAACTGGCGAGTTAGTATATCAACTCCCCCAGGGGCAGCCCCTGTGGCTCTGCTGACCTCTCCCTGAGAGAATCTACCTTTATCCTCCCTCACTCATTCTCCCTCCCTTTCTTGGAGGCTCTCCACTCTCTCACTACCTGCCTGCCCCTGGTAACCACTATTCTCCTCTGCTTCTGTGTATTTGATTTTTATAGATGCTACATATAAGTGAGATCATGTAGTTGTTTTCTTTCTGTGCCTGGCTTATTTCACTTACCATAATGTCCTCCGGGTTCATCCTTCTTTCTCATGGCTAAATAATACTTCATTGTGTGTGTGTGTGTGTGTGTGTGTGTGTGTGTTCATCTGTTGACAGACACTGAGGTTTCCATAATTTGGCTACTGTAAATAATGTTGCAATGAACATGAAAATACAAGTATGCTTTCCTTTCCTTTAGACATATACACAGAAGAGGGATTGCTGGTAGTTCTATTTTTAGTTTCCTAAACAACCTCCAGGTGTTTAGTGGCTGCTCCAATTTACATTCCCTCCAACAGTGTACAAGAGTTGCCTTTTCTCTACATCCCACCAGCATTTTTTCTCATCTTTTTGATATTAGACCCTAACAGATGTGAGGTGATTCATTGTGATCTATACTAATAAAAGGGTAATATGCTAATTAGACTGGACATCTTCCGGACATCCTTCCGGATGTCCTTCCAGACAAAGTCACAGTGGCGGGGTCCGAGGCAGAGGTGGTTAGGGGCCATCAGGCCGGCAGGGAAGAGCAGTTAGGGGGATCAAGCTGGCAGGAGAGAGAAGTTAGGGCAATCAAGCCGGCAGGGGAGACCAGTTAGGGGGATCAGGCCGGCAGGGAAGAGCAGTTAGGGGATCAGGCCAGCAGAGGAGAGCTGTTAGGGGGATCAGGCTGGCAGGGGAGAGCAGTTAAGGGGATCAGGCTGGCATGGAAGAGCAGTTAGGGCGGTTAGGGGGATCAGGCCAGCAGGGGAGAGCAGTTAGGGGGATCAGGCCAGCAGGGGAGAGCAGTTAAGGGGATCAGGCCGGCAGGGGAGAGCAGTTAGGGGTGATCAGGCCGGCAGGCAGACGTGGTTAGGGGCGATCAGGCAGGCAGGGGCCCTGGATTGGAGAGGGTGCAGGCCGGGCTGAGGGACACCCCTCCCCACCATGCACAGATTTCATGCACCAGGCCTCTAGTTTTGATATAATTCCCCTAGTGATAAGTGATATTGAGTCTTTTTATATAATGTTGGCCATTTGTATGAATCAGGTCATTTGACAATTTTAAATCAGGTTGCTTGTTTTCTGCTATTGAATTGTTCAAGCTCCTTATATATTTTGGATATTAACCTTTATCTGACATATGGTTTACAATATTTTCTCCCATTCAGTAGGTTACTTTTTAATGTTGTTGATGGTTTTCTCTAGTGTGCAGAAGCTCTTTAGTTTGATATAGTCCTACTTGTTGATTTTTGCTTTTGTTGCCTGAACTTTTTGAGTCATATCCAAAAAATTATTGCCATCTCAATGTCAAGGAGATTTTCTCTGTTTTCTTCTAGGATTGTTATGGTTTCAGGTCTTATGTTTAAGTGTTGAATCCATTTTGAGTTAATTTTTGTATGTAGTGTAACATGAGCCCAATTTCATTCTTCTGCATGTGCTTATTCAGTTTTTCCAGCACCATTTATTAAAGAGATTATCCTCTCCCCATTACGTATTCATGGTGCCCTTGTTGCAAAGTAGTTACTCAGACATGCTATGGTTAGGTTTATTTCTGGGCTCTCTGTTTTGTTCCATTGGTCTATGTGTCTATTTTTATGCCAATACCATACTGTGTTTGATCACTATAATATAGCTTGAAATCAGGAAGTGTGATGCCTCCAGCTTTGTTCTTGTCCCTCAAGATTTCTTTGTCAGGGACTTTGAATTGGCTTAATAACAGCTAAATTTTTCTAGAAAGTCAAATTACTTCACTTTCTTCTTAGTGTGCCAATTTTTTAATGACCCTACAAAGGCTATCAGAACCAATTGTTAACTTATCTGGAAAGAATTGTAACTCAGTGACTTTTTTTAACTTCAGGTGTAGAGAGAGAACTTTTTGCTCCGTATACATGTAGAAAGGTTACATAGTCTACTCTACTTGTTTGAGGCTACATTGGCAAACATCTGAATCATTCTGTGTCCCTGAGAAAGCAGAAGAAGTGCCTGAGTGAATGAAAACCCAGAACCAAGGAGTAAGGAAGGACACTGGGAGATGTAGTAGATGCCAGTGACAAGACTAGACAGTACAGTTACTCTCAACAGATGCTGATGAAAAGCCAAGAATAGCTTCGGAGCAGATGGCCTATCTCCATTAAGACCATGAAGCTGCAAATATTCCCCACTCCCACCCCCAACTATATGGAATAAAAGAAGATAAAATAGAGAGGGGAAAACAGAGGAAAATCAGAAACCTAAAATGATTAAGTTTACTCAGAAGACACTAAGAAAATTGAAAGTCACTGAGTTTAATTAGGATTCATTAAAAACAACGTAATGCTAGAAAATAGAAATGAGCACTAAGAGGTAGGAATTAAGTTTAGTTATAGGAAAATCAAGTTACATCTGAATTATTGCACATTGTGAAAATTTAACCCTGCCATAAACAACTACATTGCTGAAAGATCCTTCTGATTGTACTATATGAATAGAATTTGATGACCTTTAAAGAAACATGGAAGGCCAACAAGAAATGATGGTGGTTTGGACAAAGTGATAGCTAGAAGGCAAATAGTCAAGTAACTGTTAGTCAGTAGAGGACCTGCCAGGTAGGCAGGTGGACATGTATGTGGTTACTGACGCCATGGAGTAAATGAGATCATTCAAGTAGTCCGCATACAATAAGAGAAAAGAACCCAGAGCAAGAGTTAAGACACGTACAGGTCAGATAGAAAGGAACCAACGAAGAGGAGCAATAGGAAGGGAGGAAGGAACACCAGGGAGCCTAGTACCTCAGAAGCCATGGGAAGAGGCTCTTAAGATATTGTACAGAATGATGCTGATGGAGCAAGACAAAGAGAACTTAACATATCCATTGACTTGCCAAAGTATTAACAATTACTTACTAAATTCCTGAGTTTTTTTAAATATTAGAATAAATATGAATTGAAAAGAGGGATAGATACAAATAATTATGATGCTATTTTTGTGGAAATTCACCTCCAATATTTGCTAGACTTTATCATTGGATATAGTCTATATTGATATATTTTACTGACCTATGCAAATGCTTTTTTATTTCTTGAGTAGTCTATAAAATGTTATTGTAAAATGTAGTTGAAATAATTCAAACTAAAGTCACAATTTGAACCAGATATTGCTTGGTTAATATTTAATCCCTGAGATGGTTCCAGGTCCATTCTTATATCTTTAGATGTTCTTGTTTTACCTCAGAATTGGACAACTCCACCCTAAATTTTCAGACACTGGTTTTCTTTATAGAACAGCCTAGGTTTGCCAACCATATTTAAACCAATTATTCCCCCCACCCATTTCTTATTCCTCTAGTTCTAGTGGTTTTCTCAATGATCTTTATACACCTATAGACATCACACACTTCACACAGGCATTCAGGTGCATACTTGTTGAAGGGATTAGGTTAACACTACCACAGTCTATATTTACTTATCTCAAAGTTATTTCATGTAGATTAGTTTTGTATTCCTCAAACAGATTTTCAATCCTTTGCCAGCAGGACCATATCATATATTATGTATTCATTTTTTGTTACCATAACACATTTATTCATCACACAGTAAACATTCAATAACTGCTTATTAATTGGCTGAAAAGCTGTTTAATTTCCTCCAAAATTATAGTGGAGTGAAGTATAGTGACTAGAAATTTTGTTTTTTATTAAAACAAAAAATGTAACATTACATTCTTTTTAAATACTCATTTATATTTTCATATGTTGTCTACTCTAATACTCCTTGTGATAAAAATAAATAAATAAGTTCTTATATAGAAGTCCTGTCTCCTTAGATCACCTATTGCTAAACACTGACTTTGGAACCTCAAAGTACAGGCGGCTGCCCTCACCTGCAGAGGCAGATTTAGCTGATATGCTGTGGGACCTGTTAGCTTGGGATCAACAGGCCACCCCTGCAGTACTGTCCTTCATGGCAAACCCTACTTCCCCATGAAAATTTTCACTTCAGAAGCCAAAATCAAGCTTATTTACAAGTAATCCTGCCATTAAAATAAGCCTAAGAGGCACCTGAAATTTTAATTATCTTGTATTTCTCAAAAATCTACAGGCATTTTCCAATAATTGCTGCACCCAACTCTGTTGTAAGACCTCAATAAGCCTTAGCTAGATTATGTAAAGTGGCTTGGAAATGCTTCTTACCTACTCTAAAGAAAGCATGGATAATAAATAAAGATAATTAAATTTTGAAAATTTTAACAAGCTATAACCTTATTTTATAAGGTTTCTCTTTTTGTAAGACATGTTTAAAAGTGCAAAAGTGCCAAGAGTAAAATAATATGCATATGAAAACTGAGGAGCTAATTATGAAATTTAAAAATAAAATAAGGTAAGTGCTTGAACAGCTTATTTTATATCTTTGTTTTGCTAATAATTTTTATAAATTGAAACTGATATTAGCTAACTGCCCCTGCATTTTTACCAGGAGAAATATATAAATAGGTTGTATTTAACTAGAGCATGGTCATTTGATTACAAATTCTAATAAATGCTGTTGTATTCATAAGTATACAATGACAATTGCATTATTTCTCCCTGAATGGTGTGCAGAGTTTGGGAGATGTTTTCTTCTTAATTACGGTACACCTGGCAATTTGTGTTGACAATTGTGAAGAGAAGAAAAAGATTAATTGTAGAACAAATAAACCCTGGTAACACAAAAGCATGTTCTTCTCTCCTTTTGTGAAGAAGCTATACCACCCAACAAGCTACAATTTTTAAATGGTTGCAAGGTTAACAAATAAGGATGCTATTATAATTCTATGTTTCATTTGCATAATATCATCAGTAAATTCAACACTAAATCAAAGCAGTCCTTTGCCATGCAAACATACAGTGGGTATAATGAAAATGCTTTTATGCTGCTTTCAGAGTAAATGTCAGGGGGAAAAAATAGCAATTTTCCATTTACTTCTAAATATTTATGACATTTAGATCCATACAATACCCCCAGCATTTTCAGTTATAATGGTGCAGATTTGATATTTTTTAGGTATGCCTATCATTTTACCATTGTAATGCTAGCACCTAGAAATGTATTTTGCAAACTATCCAACAAGATACCCCCACATGTATCTGTAAATATACTTACATTTATATGAAAGCCAGGCAGCTCAAATAATGTTGGGTTATGAATATTATTTCATCAAGAATAGAAAGTAAAGAGTTTATATTGCTTCCCACCCAACATACCTCTGGTGAACACTTATCTTCCTAAATTTATTTGCTATTTTTTTCATATATAGTAATACTAATTCCCCAAAACTCTTAAAAACAACAACAACCTTTAGAATCCAAAAAGAAATTATTTTATTTATAAACTTACAATTCAGTGAGAATCATTTATTTCTGGTATTTTAATAAATACTAATTATATAAAGCAGTTTGCCTTACATAAGTTTGCACTCTGAAGTATGGATTTCGATAAGGTCACTGAATTAATTCAGATTAACCACTTGACCTAGAAGCCTTAGATGGAAAATGCTAAATTTTTTGCATCCAAAATACTTCTTCTCATTCCATACTTTTAATCTACTTTAAACTACAGAGGACATGGAGCTAACATGGAAACAGAAACATTATGAATAATATATCCCCCCCATCTTCCCATTATTTTTTTATTAAAATGCACCCAAAAAAGACCAATAATATTAGCAGTACTGTAAACCGAGTTTTTTTCTTTAGATGTTGTACACCATATTACTTACTACATGAGGTCAGTTCAAAGATAAATTGCATATCATATTTAATAAAATAGATAGTCAACAAAGTAAATTCACATGTAATATATTCATAATTTCATATCACACAGAGAAAATGCCTTCTTTTTAAATCCCAGTATTTTTAATTGTTCTTATAACTAGACATATTGGGCTAGTTCACAAACTCCCAAAAATTATAAATTGAACCAGATTATATTTCCTGGCCATGATGTAATTGAGATAGATGTGAAAAATAAATTGGCATATTAAAAATCAATAAGATAGTCTGAAGTGAAGGAGTTATAATTAGTTATAAATTATTTCAAAATAATAAAAATGAAAATAGCTACATATAAAAACTATGAATGAGATGCATCCAGAACTGTATTCATAGGAAAATGTAAATCATTAAATTTTTTAATTATTAATTGAAAGAAAGTAATTTAAAAATAGTTGTAATTTAATAAATATTTTTAGAAAAAGAAAAAAATACTATTCAACCACAGGAAAAACAGAAAAGAGAAATAATTGTGATAAGACAGAAATACACTGGGAGATCCAAGATGGCATCCAATAGATGGAAGGTACCCTCACCTCCCAGGACCAAACTGGAATTACAACTAAATTATAGAACAATCAACCTGAATAACCAACTGAAAACTAGCCTGGGGGAATGCAATAGCCCTACCCTCTCGACTCACTCTTGCCCCACCCTGATGATCTTACACCCTGCTGAGGAGTCAGATGCCTTGGCAGGGTTGTAGAGATCTGGGAAGACTCAGAGGGTTTCACTGACTGAGTTGTGTAGCTTTGAGGCAGGGGTCATTCCCCAAACTTTTCCGTAGACCTGACTGGTGTTTTCCCCTCATGGGAGATCACTAGCCTCACCCTCCAGCGACAGCACCTGCCTGACTCCAACCTGCCAAGGACTTAGAAAATCCAGGACAGACTGAATTGTATGGTAAGGACACATCCCCAACATTCCCCAAAGCCTGACCAGCACCTCCTCCTCATAGGAGATCCACTATCCCCATCCTGACTCCCAGAGGCCCCACTTTGCTGAGCTACTTCTTCTCATGGCAGAATCTGAGACAGACTGAGTTATGTGACTCTAAGATAGGGACCAATTTTCCCTAAATGCCTGAACAGTGCAGAGCCCTCCCTTTACACACCCAGGTACATAAGAGGCAGCCACAAAATGTGGATCCCTTTGTAGCTCCAAATAGGATGCCAGGGCCAGTCAGAGGTAACGTCTGATATTGACCTACACCAGAGTCCCTCCAAGATGCCAAGACAACACACACAGTTGACAACTTTAGATATCATCAGAGCAGGATCCAATATGCTTCACAAGTATCATATCCAAAGGGAGATCTCAGCGGGCACCAGACCTGCTAAGGAGAATTCTGTGTCATGTGGTCAGCACCTACACAGCAGTTGTATTCCATGGTCTGGGTGGAGCCTCACAGTCAGCCAGGCTGAGGGTTCATCCCATGCACAAATGAGCCAATAGCAATCAAGACTCAATGACAACAAGAGGGTCCACATAATCCACACAAGGGATATTCCTGGAGCACTCAACACATATGATCAAGGGGACTATCACACAGGGTCCCACAGGACACCTACTACATAGGCCACCCTACCAAGACTGGACCTAAAATATAGAAATAAACACAAAGAGGCAGCCAAAATGGGGAGGCAAAGACATATGTCCCAAATGAAAGAACAGAAGTCTCCAGTAAAATAGCTAAATGAAATGGAAGCAGACAACTTGTCAAATATAGAGATATTAAAAAATGGCTATAATGATGCTCAAGGAACTTAGTGTTAATTACAAGCAACTTAGTAAGAACTACAACAGCATGAAGAAGGACATAGAAACTGTAAAAAAGAATCAGTCAGAAATGGAGAATACAATATCTGAAATGAAGAATACACTGGAAGGAATAAACAGTAAATTGGATGAAGCAGAGGATTGAAATATCAATTTGGAAGACAAGGTAGAAAAAAAACCATTATGAGTAGCAAAAAGAATTTTTTAAAATTAAGATAGTTTAAGGGACCTTTGGAACAACATGAAATGTAACAACATCACGTTACAGGGTTACCAGGAGAAGAGAGAGCAAAGAATTGAGAATCTATTTGAAGATATAATGACCAAAAACTTACCTAAGTTAGTAAAGGAAAAAGACACACAAGTCCATGAAGTGCAGAGTCCCAACAAGATGAACCCAAAGAGACCCACACCAAGACACATCATAATTAAAATGGCAAGGGTTAAAGACAAAGAGAGAAACTTGAAAGCAGCATGAGAAAGACAATTTGTTACCTATAAGAGAACTCCCATAAGAGTGTCAGCTGATTTCTCAACAGAACATTTCAGGCCATTAAATAACATTTCAAACATTAAATATTCAAAGTGATGAAAAGCAAGGACATACAACCAAGACTGCTTTATCCAACAAAGCTATAATTAAAAGAGATCCCAGACAAGAAAAAGCTAAATGAGTTTGTTACCACCAAACCAGTATTGCAAAAAATATTAAAAGGCTCCTTGAAGAAGAAGGAGCTCTTCCCCAAAGCAGCAAGAGCTGACCTCTGAAAATGGTTTGCTATTCACTTGACACAGAAAACGCCACAAAATCATGCAAATCAAGAGGCTCAAATCTTCGTGTTCACTTTAAGAACACTTGTAAAACTGCCTAGGCCATCAAGGGAATGCATATTTGAAAAGCCACCAAGTATCTGAAGGAAGATATTTTACAGAAACAATGTGAGCCATTCCATCATTACAATGGTGGAGTTGGTAGGTGTGCCCAGGTGAAACAGTAGGGCTGGACACAGGGTCAGTGGCCCAAAAAGAGTGCTGAAACTTTGCTGCACATACTTTAAAATGCAGAGAGCAATACTGAACTTAAAGGATTAGATGTGTCATTGAACACATCTAGGTGAACAAAGCTCCCAAGATGTGATGTAGAATTTACAGAGCTCATGGGTGGATTAACCCATACATGAACTCTCCCTACCACATTGAGATGATCCTTATTGAAAAAAGAGCAGATTGGTTTGAAACTGGAAGAGGAGTTTGCACAAAAGGAAAGATATCCCAGAAGAAACTGAAGAAACAAAAACTTATGGCCTTGGAGTAAATTTAGCATAAAATAAATACTAATAAAAGTAAAAACATAACGTTGGTTGTCTTTATTAGTAAATATATTTCATGTGATCAAACAAGTTTTCTTCTAATTAGAAATAAAAACATAGATTAGCCCTAGCCAATTTGGCTCAGTGGATAGATTGTCAGCCCATGGACTGAAGGGTCCTGGGGTTGATTCTGGTCAAGGGCATGTATCTTAGTTGCAGGTTCAATCCCTGGCCCAGTCAGGGCATGTGCAGATGGTAACCAATTAATGTGTCTCTCTCACATCCATGTCTCTCTCTCTCTCTCTCTCTCTCTCTCTCTCTCTCTCTCCCTATCTCTCTCTCCCACTCCTTTCCACTCTCTCTAGAAATCAATGGGAAAAATTCCTTGTGTGAGGATTAACAACAACAACAACAAAAATTATTTTGTTAAAAAAAAGGAGAGGGAAAAGAAGGAGGAGGAGGAAGAGGAGGAGGAGAAGAAGAAGATTGAAATCATATCAGGCTTCTTTTATCACAATGGTATGAAACTAGAAATCAAATACAAGAAAAAAAATGAAAAACACACAAAGATGTGGAGACTAAATAACAATGAATGGGTTAACAATGAGTTCAAGGAAGAAATCAAAGATACCTTGAAACAAATGAAAATGAGAATACAACAACCAAAAATGTATGGGACACAGTAAATGCAGTCCCAAGAGGAAAATTCATAGCCCTAGAGGCCTGTCTCATGAAATAAGAAAAATCTCCAACAATCCAATTTTATACTTAGAGCAACTAGACAAACAACAAACAAAGCCCAAAGTGAGTAAAAGGACGGAAATAATAAAGATCGAAGTACAAATAAAAAAAATAGAGTCTATAAAAACTATATAAAAGATCAATGATCTGGGCTGACATGGCCCAGTGGTTGAGCATCAACCTATGAACCAGGAGGTCACAGTTTGATTTCTGGTCAGGGCACATGCTCAAGTTGCAAGCTCGATCCCCAGTGTGGGGGAGGGTGTGCAGGAGGCAGCCAATCAAGGGTTATCTCTCATCATTGATGTTTCTATCTCTCTCTCTCCCTCTCCCTTCCTCTCTAAAATCAATAGATAGATGATAGATAGATAGATAGATAGATATATAGATAGATAGATAGATAGATGATAGATAGATGGATGATATAGATACATATATACATATATATCTTTAAAAGATCAATGAAACTAAGAGCTGTTTCTTTGAAAAGATAAACATGATTGATAAACATTTAACCATAGGAAACAACACTAGAGAAATACAAAGGATTGTAAGAAATTATTATGAACAACTATATGCCAACAAATTGGACAATCTGGAAGAAATGGATAAATTTCTAGAAACATGTAATCATCCAAAACTGAATCAGGAAGAATCAGAGGATCTTAATAGATAGATTATAACTAGTGAAATTGAAGCAGTAATTTAAGAAAAAAACAACAGCAACAACAACAACAAAAAACCTCCCAACAAACAAAAGCCATGGACCAGATGGCTTCATAGATGAATTTTATCAAACATTTAAAGAACTAACCCTTATCCTTCTCAAACTATTCCAAAATACACAAGAGGGGGAAAGACTCCCAAGCTCATTTTATGAGGCCAACTTTATCCTAATTCTAAAATCAAATAAAGAAATACAAAGAAAGAAAATTATAGACCAATATCCCTGATTAATGTACATGCTAAAATTCTCAACAAAATATTAGCAAACCAGATCCAGCAATACATTAAAAAGATCATATACCACTATTAGGTGAAATTATTCTGCAATTCAAGGTTTGTACAATATTCACACATTGGAGAAACCAAGATGGCGGCATAGGTAAACACTGGAAATTGCTGCCTCCCACAACAACTTCAAAAATACAACGAAAAGACAAAACGGACATCATCCAGAACTACAGGAAGGCTGGCTGAGTGGAAATTCTACAACTAGAAGGAAAGAGAAAAGCACACTGAGACTCAGAGGAGCTG
>NW_005358043.1:103670-114308 GCF_000412655.1 Myotis brandtii | reverse complement strand
CAGGAAGAGACTGGACAAAAATCGTACACCTATGGATGAGGACAGTGGGAGGGGTAAGGGCAGAGGGTGGGGTGGGAACTGGGTGTAGGAGAGCTATGGGGGGAAAAAGAGGAACAACTGTAATAATCTGAACAATAAAAGATTTAATTTAAAAAAAATATTCACAGATCAATAAATGTGATATACCACATAAACAAAATGAAGGATGAAAATCAAATGATCATATGAATAGATGCAGAAAATGCGTTTGATAAAATCTAGCACCCATCCTATATAATAAAAGGCTAATATGCAAATAGACCAAACGGCTGAACAACCGGTCGCTACAATGTGCACTGACCACTAGGAGGCGCTCATGGAACATGGCGGGCATCAGTGAGATGGGATGGTGGAGTAGGTGAGCGGGGGCACCAGACCTAGGTGGGGCACTGGTCGCTGTCATCAAGGCGACCCTTTGGTGGTTACTGAAAATTCTTTGCTCCTGTGAGCCATGATCCCACCCGGTGCTTGCACCTGCTGCTGGCACCAGCCTCATTTGTACCTGCTGCCTGGTGCCAGCCCCAATCATTCGGCGTGGTCAGTGGGTGTGAGCGGCAGCTGCTGGCCCCGATCACTCCTCAGGGCTTTTCCACCTCCCCCTGCTTCCGAGGGGTGATCGGGGCTGGCAGCCGCCGCTTGCACCCGCTGCCAGTGATGGCGCCACTTGCACCTGCTACTGGCGCCTGGCACCGACCCAGATCGCCCCTGAGGGCTTCTCCACCTCCCCCTGCTCCTGTGGGGTGATCAGGGCAGCAGCCCCTGCTCACAACCACTGACAGCGCCGGCCCTGCTCGCACCCACTGCTGGTTACAGCCCCAATTGCTCCACACTGTCAGCGGGTGTGAGGCCAGCGCCGTCAGTGCATGGGAGTGGCAGCAGCGGGAGGGGGCTGCTGGCAGACTGGGGGCCAGGGGCCCCAGCAGGAGGAGCTGGGCGGGGGTGCAGAGGATGGGCCGAGACCCGCCCCTGAGCCCACCGCAACCTTGTGGCCCATAGTTCCTGCCAAGGTGCACAAATTCGTGCACTGAGGCCCTAGTTTATTATAAAAGCAATCAGCAAAGTGAGGTCAGAGGGAACATACCTCAACATAAAAAAGGTCACATATGACAAACCCACAGCCAACATCATACTCTATGAACAAAAACTAAAAGCTTTTTTCTTAAGATCGGGAACAAAAGAGGATTGTCCACCTTCACCACTATTATTCAACATAGTTCTGGAAATTGTAGCCACAGCAATCAAACAAGAAGAAATAAGCAGCATCCAAATTGGAAAGGAAGAAGTAAAACTGTCATTATTTGCCAATGACATGATACTGAATATAGAGAACCCTGAATATCCCACCAAAAACTATTAGAACTGATAAATGGATTCAGTAAGGTATTGGGATACATAATAAACATCCAGAAATCAGTTGCATTTTTATACACCAATAATGAACTATCAGAAAGGGAAACTAAGAAAAGAATCCCATTTACAAGTGCATCAAAAAATACAAAATATTTAGGAATAGATTTAACCAAGGAAGTAAAAGGCCTGTGCTCAGAAAATTGTAAGACACTGAAGAAAGATATTGAAGAAGGTAAAAATGAATGGAAGTATATACTGTGTTCATAGATAGAAAGAATTAACACCTGTAAATGTGCATACTACCCGAAGCAATTCATAGATCAATGCATTCCTATCAAAAGTGTATTTTACAGAAATACAGCCAATATTTCAAAAATTATATGGAACCACGAAGTTACCCTGAATAACCACAGAATCTTGAGAAAGAATAACAAAGTTGGAGGAATCATGCTACCTGATATCAAACTATACTACAAGGCTATAGTAATGAAAACAGCATGGTAGTGCCATAAAAACAGAGATTAATGGAACAGAATAGAGGACCCAGAACTAAACCCATGCCTTTATGGTCAATTAATATTTGCCAAAGAGGCAAGAACATACAAGGGGTATTTGGTACATAGTGATGGAATGCTTGGACAGACACATGAAAAATAGGAAACTAGACCACATTCTCACTCCATATATAAGAACAAATTCAAGATAAAGACTTAAATGTAAGACTCAAAAACATAAAAATTCTAGATAAAAACATCAAGAGTAAAATCTCAGACATTTCTTGTAGCAATATTTTTTCCAATACATTTTCTTGGACAAGGGAAACAAAAGAAAAAATAAATGGAACTACATCAAACTAAAAAGTTTTTTCACAGCAAGGGAAACCATCAACAAAATGAGAAGACAACCAACTGAATGGGAGAACATAACCGCTATTGATATATACGATAAGTGGTTAATATCCAAAATTTATAAAGAATTTTTATAACTCAACACCTTAAAAATAAACGATCCAATTTAAAAATGGACAAAGGATCTAAATAGACACTTCTTCAGAGAGAACATACAGATGGCCAATAGACGTATGAAAAGATACTCAACATCAGTAATCATCAGAGAAATGCAAACTAAAACCACAATGAGATATTACCTTACACCTGTCAGAATGGCTGTCATCAATACACCAACAAACACAAGTGTTGGTGAGGATGTGGAGAAAAGGGAACCCTCAGGCACTGTTGGTGGGAATGAGGATTGGTGCAGCCACTGTGAAAAGCATTCCTCAAAAAATTAAAAGTGGAACTGCCTTATGACCCAGTAATTCCATTTCTGGGAATATATCCAAAGAAATCCAAAACACTGATTCAAAATAATATATGCATCCCTAGTTTATTGAGGCACTATTTACAATAGTAAAGACTTGGAAACAGCCCAAGTGCCCATCAGTACATGAGTGGATAAAAACCTCTGGTACATTTACACAATAGAACTACCCAGCCATAAAAAAGAAGGGAATCTTACCTTTTGGGATAGCATGGATGGACCTGGAGAATATTATGCTAAATGAAATAAACCAGTCACAGAATGACAAGTACCATATGATTTCACTTATGTGTGAAATCTAATGAACAAAGTAGACAAAAGAAAAATAGAAACTCACAGATACAGAGAACAGAGTGACAGCTGTTAGAGGGGAGTGGTGCTGGGGCCTGGGTGAAATAGGTGAAGGGATTAAGCAAAAAATAAACAAACCTCATAGATACAAACAACATTGTGATTACCAGAGGGAAAGAGGGTTGGAGGCTAGTGGAATAATGTAAAGGTGGGATAAATGGTGATGGAAGGAGACTTGACTTGGGGTAGTGGACATACAATATATGATGATGTATTATTGAATTGTACACTTCAAACCTATATAATTTTAATAACCAATGTCACCCCAATAAATTAAATAAAAATTTAAAAAGAAATACATCAAAGATCTAAATGAAGCTAAGACAATGTTTTTGAAAATAAAAAATAAATATATAGTTACTTTAAAAAAGAAGGCAAAAAAAATAGAAAATAGAACAAGATTATAATAATTATAATTGATAATATTAAAATCTCACATTCAATAAATGTGTAATCAATATTACAAAGACAATTTTGGGCTCCGCTGGCACCGCCGCCGCTCCCTGCTCCTTCTCCCCGGCCATGGCGTTCACGTTCGCGGCCTTCTGCTACATGCTGGCGCTGCTGCTCACCGCCGCACTCATCTTCTTCGCCATCTGGCACATTATAGCATTTGATGAGCTGAAGACTGATTACAAGAATCCTATAGACCAGTGTAATACCCTGAATCCTCTTGTACTTCCAGAGTACCTCATCCATGCTTTCTTCTGTGTCATGTTTCTTTGTGCAGCAGAATGGCTTACCCTGGGCCTCAATATGCCCCTCTTGGCATATCATATTTGGAGGTATATGAGTAGACCAGTGATGAGTGGACCAGGACTCTATGACCCTACAACCATCATGAATGCTGATATTCTAGCATATTGTCAGAAAGAAGGATGGTGCAAATTAGCTTTTTACCTTCTAGCCTTTTTTTACTACTTATACAGCATGATCTATGTCTTGGTGAGCTCTTAGAACAACACACAGAAGAAGTGGTCCAGTTAAATGCATGCAAAAAGCCACCCAATGAAGGGATTCTATCCAGCAAGACCCTGTTTCCAAGAGTAGCCTATGGAATCTGACCAGTTACATTAAAAATGACTCCTTATTTTGCTTGTGGAAAGACTGTTTTAATATGTTATACTCGGATAAAGAATTTAAATGAATTACGTATAAATTAATGTAAAATGATTACCTCTGGTGTTGACAGGTTGGAACTTGCACTCCTTAAGGAACAGCCATGATCCCTTGAATGATTGCATTAATTATTGTCCTTAGTCCATTGGAAGCTTTTGTTTATAGGAACTTGTTTTGGTTTTAATGAAATGCCATCTAATTACAAATAGCTGTAGATGACCAGGTGCTTCTGATGAACTGAAAATATATATCTGATCTGTGGGAAACTTCATGGATTTCCTCATCTATCATGTAGACGATTATATAGGATACATTAAAAAAATAATAGTGGCATCTTTCCCCCCTTTAACTTGAATATTATCCCTGTATATTGCATGAATGAGAGATTTCCCATATTTCCATCACAATAATATACTTGCTTTAATTCTTAAGCATAAGTGAATATATAAAAACATATGCTGAATTACTTATGAAGAATGCATTTAAAGCTATTTTAAATGTGTTTTAATTTGTAAGACATTATTATTAAGAAATTGGTTATTATACTTACTGTCCTAATCTGGTGGTAAAGGTAGTCTTAAGAGTTTGCAAGTATTTCAGATTTATAAAACGGTATGAAAGAGAACATTGTATAACTGCCCTGCTGTTCCTTTAGTGCAATACAATAAAATTCTGAAATTAAAAAAAAAAGACAATTTTGGTCTGACATATAAATTTTTAAGAATAAATTAGTCAATGTGACATTATGTATGTAAAAGAATTACTTTCAAAAAAAGTTTCCAAGAACTTAGTGTTATAGGCAGTTGCAATCAAAGTTCATGAAACAGGTAATTCCCATACTATGTAATCTTAGAAAAGAAAAGAAAAATGGAGGTTACATATTTTATGACAGTCATGTTTCCTCAAACCCAAGTCTGACAAATAACATTTAAGAAAGAAAGAGAAATGGGGTGGGGAGGATGGAATGGAGGAAGGAAGCAAGGAAAGAAAGCTAGGGATCAATCTCAGAAATTCAGAGGTACAACTCCTAATACAGTACTAGATAATTGCATGCAATATTACATTAAAAGACTCTACAAACAACACATTAATATAACATAATATCAGAAGGTCAAAAGAATACAGTCATCATGATAAATGCTGAAACAGTCTTCAATAAAATCCAACTAGTGGTCCTGAAGAGAAGCCAAATTCTTACTAAATTAGGAAGAGGAGACTTTCTAGCAATATGCAGAATGCATTTCTTAAACACGTTGTCAACATCATAATTAACTATGAAACACTGGAAAGCAGTTCCATTTAGAAGGCAGCATTAAGATAAGCATGCTAGTAAAAATACTTTTTTATATTTTGGGGGAATTTCTAACTGACACAATAAGACAGAAAATAGACATTTCTAAAACTTAAAACTATTGAAAAGGAAAAGCCAGGATTGTAAGAGTGTTAGTATATAACATGAATTTTGACCTTAAAAAATGCAAAGAATGAGCCAAAATAATGATTGATACTAGCGATAAAATTCAGCAAGGATATATAGGTATAAAGATATTCTTTCTTCTAAAAATGTATAATGGAGAAAGAGCTCATTGGAAATGACAGCAAAAAATAAATAAATAGATAAAGACATTGAAATAAAGCTAACAAGAAAACCAAAAAGAGACCAGAAAAGAGGTGGATAATGGAATGACATTCCATAGTGTGTCTGAATTGGAAGATAAGAGACTGTAAACATGACTATTCTAAGATTAATTTCTAGATTTAAAAATATTGCATTCAATCTCTGTGAGATTTTTTCTTAGAACTTAAGAAAATGTCCCTCAAGATTATTTGTAAATTTCAGAAAAAATTATTATAAATGAGGACTTTTCTTATTAAATAATAAAATAAATAATATAAAGCCATAACAATTAAAACCACATGCCAATAATCAACCATGGATTATTCGAACAGAATAGATAGCCCCCAAATTGACCTTAGTATTTCTGCAAACTTGTCACTAACATATACACAGCAAAGCAATAAGAAATGGATAGATAATGCTTGAAATGTTTCTTATTTGGGGAGAATAAGAATCCTACCTTATGCCGACTACCCAGTATATTAATGATTCAAATGTAAGAAATAAACCAAAAGAAACCAGATGGTATGAACTGAGTATTGCACAATCTCTACTTTGGACAGGACAAAGCATAAGAAGTAATAAAAGAATTACAAAGAGAAGTTGTGATAAATTTGAACTGCATAAACAAACCTTCTAGAGATTAGAAAGCCAAGATTAAAAGTTAAAAGGTTAAGGACAAATTGGATAAAATATTTAAAACAAATGTAAAAAGGGTTGTCATATGTAATGTAGAAAGAGCTCTTACAAATCATTAGGAAAAACATTAGTACCCCCAGTTGGAAAAATGGGCACAAGAATGGATTTATTTATAGAAAAATAAATGCAAATGGCAAATAAGCATATATATGATTGCCCTAAAAATAAAAATATAATTAAAACAAGTTGCTATTTTTACTTATCAAACTGGCAAGGAAGACAAAATATTTAACTGTGAGGAGAATGTGCAAATTTAATTATTCTCAAACAGTAATGTTCAGACTGTAAAGAGTCAACATTTCAAAAAGTGACTTGACAATATGTAAAAAAAAGAAACAAACATTGAAATAATTTATATCATTGACCCAGTAAACCCACTTATGAAAACATAGCCTAAAGGAATAATCAGAGCTGAAAAATAAAAATTTATGTACATGGCAAAATATAAAATTAGACAATAAGGAAATGATTAATAAGTAATGACACATTCATATATGGAATATTAACAGCCCTTAAATTCATTTTTCAAAGAATAACCTTGGCAAACTGCTAGCTACAGGATAAAATATTGCAGAATTGGAATTGGATAATGTAAATAAATCAGCTTAATATTCCCTCGTGTGAGATGGTTCATTAACAAGAGCATCTGTGTAGAGAGCTTTAGAAAAGCCCAGTGACTGGTTGAATAAGAACTAGGTGCTCACTCGCCAACAGAGCAGACACTTTCCATCTCTTGCTGACTTGGGCCCTCAGAGTCCATGTCTGTATAAAATTAATCATCTGAATAATGTTACTGCAGCCTGGCACAGAGCTTGCACAGCCGTGGGTAATAAGACTAGGGTGTCATCTCCACGTATGTCATCTTTGCTGCCAGGCTGGCTTGAGCCACTAAAAGCTTGCTTGGTATCTCCTCTGGCCATGCTTGTGACCAGACATGCCCTACTATGGAATAATGGCTTTTTTAAAGAATTGGTATATCTTACCTTACCTTGAGAGGAACCATCTATCCTTGTGGCTCCAAGCATGAGCAGAGGGCAAGAAAAAACCTAAATGTTGCTTGTTTAAAATCAGGTAATGTTCTTCTATCTTGTGTTTTTAAAAGGCCAATCTGAGAAAATGACTATGCAATAGTCAATAAATAATTTTCTAAAATTTGGCTCTTTGGGGGAAAAAATGAACAGGTTTTCACCTCAGGCTATATACCCAACTATTTATAACCAAGAGGTTGTTAGGGAGCCTTAAATGCCACTCTTGAGTTTCCTCACCCTTCAGGCAAGAAAGTCTGTGTTCTGTTGTTTGACTGTATTCTGTCCCACGGATGGGCATACACAGGATACATGCTCATGGGTCAGTGTGACACCTCACTGTCCCCATCAAAGATGGTACTATCAAGACAGCATCAGCATCACTGTGTGCATTCTCACACGCCTCTGCTAGGGCACCCTCCTTTGATAACTGTGCACCTGAATGGCAGATAGCTGGAAGTAAGGGTGTAGCCTAATCCCAGGGACTGGGAAAAAACTAACTAGCCTTTGAAGACTCTAATCCATGACCCCAGCCCAACGAAGATGGCAGAAGGTATGTAGTGATCATGTCCAAGAGACAAATGATAGTCCAAAGGCCTCACGGCACAAACAGAGCCACTCTATTCTCCCCTGTTTGTCCTGTGATGTAACTAGAAGAGACATAAAGGGCAGGCTGGGGAAGCAACTTGCCTAAATCTGAGAGGGAAATTAAAAAACGAAATGTTCTGTGTTAAGGTTCTGGATATTAGCGCAACACACCTAAATCAGAGTGTGACCAAAAGCTTAGAGCCCATGACCTATAGGGTGGTAAGTACAGGTGTAAGCTGGCTACAGGGCATCGGTGGTCAGGTGGTAGAAAGGAAGACAGAAGGAATCGCTTGAGCAGTTCCGAATGGGGTGGGGCTGGTAGCTGCCTATTGAGAAGGTCAGAGGAAAGGGGTAAGTCGGACCCACTGAACAGTAAGGCAAACAGAAGTGTTAAGGACACACACAGCAGGAGAAGAACCTACCCTTATAACTTCACCTACCCTTCACCTCAGATAGACTCAAAAGAATGAAGACCATGTAGTAGAGTAAAGCTAGTGGTCAAATCTAGGCCCGCAGAAGTGTTAAGGACACACACAGCAGGAGAAGAACCTGCCCTTATAACTCTTCACCTCAGATAGACTCAAAAGAACGAAGACCACATAGTAGAGTAAAGCTAATGGTCAAATCTAGGCCCAGCATGAGAAATGAAAATATCTCCAGGAGCTCAGCAGAGAGCAGATAGGAGCCATGCAGACCTGAACGGCCCACACAAGCTCAGAGCCTGTATCCAGTTCTCTTCCAAGAGTGACTAGCCCGGCTGAAGGGCAGAGGAGGTGAAAGGCAGAATCAGCAGCTTCCCAAAGGCAGATTGCAACCTTGACGAGGGTGAATCCTGCCCTGGATATGCAGCAATGAATATACCTCCCTTCGAAGGTTTCCTGTAGGTCACTATGTTGTTGCTTAAGGTTCACAGAATGTCAGGAGTGAATGGAAATTTACAAAAATTGATTTCTTAAGAAATTACAATAACATAAGTGCACTTCTGTCTCATCTAATTTAGGCATGTGGTACTTATACAAATTATACTCTGCATGTATTCTTAAGTGAAATAGTGTAATTATTAAAATGAGAGTAATAGTGAAATTTAATTTCCTAAAGCAAATATGACCAGTTTTAAATCTATCTTTTTTGGGGGGAGGATGCAAAGTGTTGAGATGTTTGTCCATTCGTTGTTTTTAAAATGTTCATTCCTAGTAAACTAAGACACTTAATGATATAATTACCAAAACTATAATATAAATCAATATTTTACCCTCTGACTATTTAATATGGCAATAACCTTTACCATCTAATATTTATCATGCACATCACACAAAGTAGTCACAAACCTAATTTCGCTACTGCCAACATTGATATGCTGCTGATCATTTGTGATTATAAATGTTTATGTCACTTTTGTAATTAAGGGGTTAGAGCGATGTTAGCAGGCAATGTTTGTACTCCCCCAAAGGAACAAAAATTTAGAAAGCAAAAATAAACTTAAACCTTTCTGAAACATTTGTTTGCTGATAAGCTCATGAGAAGTTTGCTCTTCAAAAATAAAAAATAGTCTGGGTAAATTTAATCTGAACAATCAGACCCTGTTAGTTATATTCATCAATAATTTTCCCTTGCTGGCTGCCACTTTGCATGGCAGGATCTTAAATGAGACGCCCTTTAAGAATATGCATCCTAGAGATTGTCCTGCTGAAGGAAAAAAGTCAATGAATTAACACTAGAGCAGATCCTGCAAGATACAAGAATTAAACAGAAATTCTGAAAATTCAATGCATTTTGACATTTTTTAAATCTCTATAATATCTACATACTAGCATATAAATTTATAACTTTAAATAAATGTGACTGTACCATACATTCCAGGATTCTTTTTATGCAATATGTTTTATTTTCTCTTTTTGCCTCTTTTCTTCTCCCCCACCCTTCTGTACTCCCTCCCCAACCCACATTATTCTCCCTTAATGGAACCTTTATTATAAAATATGAATTAATATTTTTATAGATATGCTTACATGTACTTATACACACATATTTTTTGTAGATATGCTTACATGTACTTATACACACATATAGAGCTTTTTGTCATTCTTTTATATAAATAGAATCATAATATAAACACTTATGTATCTTGCTTTTCTCCCTCCATACTTTAGCAGGAATCCTAAAATATCAACTGGAATTGTTATAATTTACTCTTTTTGCTGGTTATATAATATCCCATGTGTGGATCACAATACTTCGCATAACCTTTCTTCTATTGTCAGATATTCACTTTTTAAATTTTTTGCCACTATGAAAAATGTTGCAGTAAACATCTTTGCAAATGTCCTTGTATCCTAGGATTTTAATTTTCTGAGAAAAGTCCTCAGAAATTATTGCGTTGAAAGGTAATTTTGGTTTTGATAGATTGCTTTATTAAAGGCCCTTAAAATTGATATTTCTTTCAACAATTTCTGAGAATACACTTTTTTCTGACATCCGATCCAGCCACGTTATCCTTCTTTTTAATCTTTGCTAATGTGTCTGAAGTAA
>NW_005358043.1:77854-103656 GCF_000412655.1 Myotis brandtii | reverse complement strand
ATTGAGCTCTGTCTCCTCTCCCCATTTATATATATATATGTCTGCTAGTAAGCTCAGCTGTCTTCCGTGCTTATTGGCCTTTTGGATTTGCTCATCTTGACTTTCCTGTTTATATCTTTTGCCCATTTTTCTGTTGGTCTTTATTTTTATAGTCATTTGCTTTTCCTCTTGTATATTAGAAATATCACCCCCTTATTTGGCATCTGTGCTATACATGTGGTTTTCTAAATTTACCTTGTCTCTTTTGACTTCATTGACATGTTAAGGCTTTCATATATTTTTAATAGGCAGCTATATCTACCATTTTATGACTTCTGAGTTTTGGTTAAGACATGTGTACCCCTAGATTGTTCATGAAGCCTCTGGGTTCTCTTTCAAGGGTTTTATTGGTTTTTTAATTTACATTTTTCTTTAAAGCATCAGGAATTTAACTTTATATCTAATGACAATAGAGATTCAGTTAACAAAAGTACATTGTTTGTCTACTCTTCACTTAGCACTGTGTCTCTAAGCTAAGACAGAATCCATCCAACACCTGGCACCTGCAGACCACCACTGGCAAGGCAGGAGGGCATGAAAACCTGAGTCATGATCCCCATTGTCCCAAAATATACAGCCTCATTATTTAGAAAAAACAAATCACAGGTTAAAAATAGTAAGGTTTTATACATTTTGCCAGGGCTACCATCACAATGTTCCACAGACTGGGCGGCTTAAACTACAGAAGTTTATTTCCTTGTAGTTCTGGAGGCTAGAAGTTCAAAATCAAGGTATTGGCAAGGCTGGTTTCTTCTGAGGCCTCTCTCCTTGGCTTGTAGATGGCTGTCTTCTCCCTGTGTCTTTCCGTCATCATCCTTCTGCTGTGTCTGTGTTCTTATCTCCTTTTATAAGGACTCTAGTCCTATTGGATTAGTGCCCACCCATATGACCTCACTTTAAAGACCCTTTCTCTAAATATGGTCATATTCTGAGGTACTGGAGCTTAGAAATTCAACATATGAATTTTGAGGAAACATAATTCAGCCCATAACATGTTTCAAATGATTTGTTCAGCCTATAAGTGTTCACATGAGAGGGAGGTCACTGGACAGTTAGTGAGAGCATCATGGAAGAGAGAGGCCTGGAGGTGGGCACTGAAGGAGGCGGGAGATTGCAGTCTTGCTGTGAGAAGATGAGAATAAATAAAGTCATAGCTATAAACATGGCGTGTCAGGGTTCCTATGAGGTAACTAGGCTGACCAGGGAAGATAATTTTGGGGGGAAGTGGAAGATCAAGTTCAAACTGCTGATTGAAATCATCTGGATTTAGAAGTTTAGGCTTAAGGAAGTAAAAAGAAGCTTCAAAAAAATTTTTAATGAAATTTCTCACAAATGAAAACCAGATTTTCCTTCCTGAAATCCCATTTCAGCATTGACAGAAGTTGAGGATTATAAGACAAGGTGACATCAGTATTTTGAACCTAGTGGGGGACAGAAATAATAGTACCATTGAGCCTGTGGTATGCAGAACTCTAGGTGGAGAAGAAAGGCAGCCACTGGTCCTTTTGAGTCTGAGCGTTTGAGATGGAAGTACCCAGTAAGGAATTAGGGCAGGACATCTAGAGGGCTGAGAGGGTCAAACCTGAGGTGTGCATTAGGCAGTGGTCAGTGTGGAGAGCACTGTGGGAAGTATACAGAGCTAAGAGAGGGGGGACTGAATCCAGAGGCAAAGGGATCATTTACTCATCCAGCAAACTTATTAAGCATTTACTATGTGTCCAGCTTTTCCTTAAGTGCCAGGAATACTTACCTTTGTATTCCCTCAGAAACCTCATCCTCAATCATGAAGGCAAGGAGCGGTCAGTAATGTTAAATGATGTGCTGAGAGATAATAAGGACAGATAAAGGGCGTTTGATTTGTCAATAAAGTGTTCACCCTTGGGCTTCTAGAAGGCAACTTCAATAGAGTCTTATAATAGAAATCAGAGTGAATGGGGAAAGTTTGATGAGAAAATGGAGACAAGAGCAAGACTTCTTTTATTCCCAGATACTCTCCTAGCATTTATTGAAATTCCTTGTCATTTTCAAATTAATTAATCTTCATTTCAATAATAATGTTCTGATACTTTAATTCAGACTTAATAAAATTAACAGTCAAGTTAAAATTTAGTCTCAGGTTGCCCTGGCCACTGTGGCTCAGTTGTTTGGAGCATCATCCCATTCACCATACACTGAAAGGTGGTGTATTCCACTCCCTCAGAGCATATAAGGAGGTTGTGGGGATTTGATTCCCCTCCCCACCCCACCCCCACCCCGGGTTGGTACATGTGTGGGAGGCAACCCATTATGATGCAATGATGTTTCTCTCTCACATCTCTCTCTCTCTCTCTCTCTCTCTCTCTCTCTCTCTCTCTCTCTCCTTTCCTCTCTCTAAAATAAATTTAATTTTTTTAAATTTAGTCACAGGTCACTTTCATGTTTCTGAAACCATAATAATTTAATACTGTCTTTTTATGTTTCCTTCCGTTCAGATTCAAATGAGTAATATAAGTGAATATGACCAATACATTTCTAAATAACACTTTGTAAGAGTCAATAGAAGCTGTTTATTAATCAGCACTGGGACAGATGATAAGCAAAGAGAAGGAAACTAATTTATAAAAAATACTGTGTATGGTGGTGGCAAGAATTCAGGTTTTACCATCTCTTCTTGTGCCTGTTACAGTGCAAGATAGGATGCTGACAGGGCTTCGATATCTAAATTCTCTACACTGTCTATTCCTGTGGAGAGGAAGGGAGAGAGAGAATGGGAGATGAACTTCCAGGGATTGGTTGGAAAAGTGTGTCACTCCTTAGTCTATTACTAATCTCTATTTAACATGGTCTCAGTAATAAAGACCTCATTTTCCTTTGTTTTATTTTTTAAAATGGTAATGTAAGATTGTCATGGTTTTCTCTGATTAGCGTTGTTCTATGCATTAAATCTCTAGGAAGTACTCTCAACTATTGATGTATCTTTGTCACCCAGAATTTCCCGTATATTTTAAAATGAATGAGCTAGATGACATTAGACTATGAATGCTGCTGTGATCAGTATGTTCACCTAGTGGGTCGAACAAGGGACTAGAAAGTCAGACACCCATGTGGCTTCTCCATCTGGTTGAACCTGATTTACACTGCCAGCCACAGTTGTTTACACATAGTAACTATTAAGTATTCATTGACTTGTTTCTGTTTGACTTGCTTTGATTCGTTTTGGTTTGGAGCAATTCAGTTTCTCTGTGTATTCTTATATAAGAATCAGAGATGATTCCTGTCCCCTTAATATACACAAAAATGATCTGTTAATACCTTTACATTTCAGCTAAGAAATGTATGCTCAAGTATCCGTTTAAAGTAGTGTTTTCCAATAAGCACCCATGACCCTTTTCCAGCCTGATCCTTATATTCTATCAAGCAGACATTCCTGCACAATTGCAGTCAGAGGATGGAGTGTCAAGAATCATGAAAAATAGGAATACTTTATGAAAAGCCTATTATCTCTGTAAATATAAAGCCACCTATGATCACTAACAACCAAGCATGCTCTGATGATGTTGCAACCATTTGAGAACTTGGCTATAGTGACAGACGAGGCAGAAAAGAATGACAAACTTTATTCTTTCTTGGTCATGGTTTTTAAAGTCAGGTCTGAAAATTCTAAATTTTGGCAAAAGGGTTGATTAGGCTTGTAGAAAGAGTCCTTGTTTGGGCCATAACATGAGGTGGTACCTTAAAGTGAAAATCAGGCAGGTCTTAGATGGACAGGTGGATGTGTGAATCTGGCAGGGGGGCGGGGGAGGAGCAAAATTCTATGAGCATTATACCCGTTTTAAAAGATTTTTAGCAGCTCTGTCTCCCCATCTACCTTTTGAACTGCAGTACACTATTCCACATCACCAGACTATGCATTTCTTGTCTTCCCTTTCCCTTCTCCCCCTTAACTCTCAAAGTCATATGCCACCAGACAACTGGAAGGAAGCACATGGTGAGGAATATGATGAGGGTTGGTTGGGGGGAAAAGGTATTTCCTCTTTCTCCCAGCTTTAGCCACAGTAGTGCATATATTACTTTTTATTTATCCCAAAAGGAAGGCATTGCTTGATGATAGTCTTTGTAATTGAATACTTGTTTATGATCACCTTTCTTGTAGGTGTTTCTAAAGGAGAGGAGCCAAAAATATTGAGACCCCCAAGACGGCCCCGGAAACCCAAAACATTAAATAACCCTGAAGACTGCACATACTATTATCTACTACATGTAAGTGGCTCACTCTTATTATCAGATGGGAGCCATAGCATCCACAAAACCGTGTCCACACTAGGCCTGTCCAAAGGGAGGACTCTAAAAGGGAGACTCCCATCAGTTTCGGCTTTCCTGCCCCGTCCCTGGCTGAGGACCTGGGCACGTGGCTATCCTCCAGCCATCCTCACCTCCCAGGCCTCTCCCCCAGTCCTGTAACCCCATGGCCTCCCAGCAGTTTTCTCTGCTGGTCTGTTCATCTGAGCTGATATGCAAACATTAACCCAGAAAGAGAACTGTGTCGTAGCAGGAGCTCTCCTGAGAGGGACCTGAATGTGAATGGGTGAGGTTAGGTGAAAATGGAAGAAAGGAAGGAAAAAGAGGCATTTATTAGGCACCTTTTAAATCCCAGGCCTGGACTGAGGTATGTTCACGTGCATTGGGATATCTAATCCTAGAAACAGCTTTACAGGGGCATTTCCATCTCACAGATCAGGACTCTGAGACACAGATAGGGCACTTCTTAGCTGTCAAGGTCATTCATTGCACTGAGGTCCTCTCACTCACTGTGGGCACCATGTGAGCTCATTGGCATCCCCCCTGCCAGCCTCCTCTTCCTCTCATGTTCCTGTTCTCTGTGAATGATGCCATCATCCGCTTGGTTTGCTAAGCCAAGAACCTGGTGTCACCCTGGACCTCGCCCTCTCTCATATATGACCATTCAATCTGAAGTGTGGCTTCTACCAGCAACGCCTCCTCTACTCTCACAGCAACAGCCCTATTTCAGACCATCATCATTCTTCACCCGCAATGCTTTAGGCCCCAGCTAAGGGCTTCTGATCTCAGCCTCTGTAGCCCATGTGAGCAAATTTCTCTAAACTGTCAATTTGATCGTGTTCCTCCCTTGATAGTCCCTTTATAGCTCAGCAGCTCCCTCAGCATGAAGGCAAGACTCCTTCTGAAGCTGAATAGCAGAGCACAAAATTAGAAAGTACCAAACATGATGCTCAATAACCTTTACTAATTGCCACTGAAATGGCAATTGGCTACAGTGACTTCAGCAACAGATACTGCCCTAACCAGTTTGGCTCAGTGGATGGAGTGTTGGCCTGCAGACTGAAGGGTCCCGGGTTCGATTCCGGTCAGGGGCATGTACCTTGGTTGCGGGCACATCCCCAGTGGGGTGTGTGCAGGAGGCAGCTGATGGATGTTTCTCTCTCATCAATGTTTCTAACTCTCTATCCCTCTCCCTTCCTCTCTGTAAAAAATCAATAAAATATATTTTTAAAAAAACAGATACTATTCTCGAGATGAGAAATTATAAGAGACTTTGAAATAAGGAGGAATGTTTATGACTAATAGTCAACCAGTCAGAGTGGAGCAGATTCTGAGCCTCCACAAATGAGTCCCTGCCCCCCAAAAGCTTACATTGTCATTGAACAATTATTTTTTTAATGAATATACAGTGTTTTAATACATCTTGACTTATTACCATAGTGACTGGAATCCTTTGTATAACCCCGAGTCTTTAAATCTGTGGCTTCAGTGAAAAATAAAACACAGAAAACTAGTTTATTATTATAAGTGAAAACACACCATGTTTTCATATTCACCTGGCCCTTACTTGAGTTCAGGCGCCACACATAGGTGAAATTTACAGAAATGATGAGGTCCCACTCCCTTTACTCGTCAAAACATTCCCTTGCCCTACCCGGTGAGGCTCAATTGGTTGAGCATCATCTCATGCACCAAGAGATCACCGGCTCTGGGCACATGCTTGGGTTGTGTTCGGGAGGCAGCCTACCTATGTTTCTCTCACATCGATGTTTCTCTCTCTCTCTCTTCCTCTTCCTTCCTCTCTCTCTAAAAATCAATGAAAACATTAAAAAAACAACTTTCCTTTATCCATCGAAACACTGTAATTTTAAGTGGTTTTCATGAAACTCTTTCTGAAATATATTATAATGCACATTTTAACCTTTTCTTGATGACCCAAGGTCACTGCAGTGAGCAGCAATGTTAGTACTTTATTCAGATCCATGTTTATCAGCGAGGCTCCCTGACCACCATGTCTAAGGCAGCACCCATCACTCTGTGTCCCATGGCCCTGCTTCATTTTCTCAGAGCATTTATAAATATTTATGGAGCTGCTGAGCTGTGAAAATTATTTCCCTACACCTGCTTATCGTAGACAGCTGTGCTTTCAGTTGTTTTACCTATTTTTATAGCTTGTGTTTCTCCTTGAATGTCAGTTCTTACTACAGCCGTTCTGACTGTCTTAACATCAATACCAGCTCTCTTCTATGATTTGATGCTCCTCATCTCTTACATCTGGGAAATGTTGCCATAGTTGTGTCCAAAATAAGAGCAGGCTGAGCCTAAGAAGCATGCCTGTGGAGGGGAGAACCTTAGCTGGGATTGCACACCCCACTGTAATGGCGTGTGGGGCTGCTGTAACACGCAGAAGCTGGGCAGCCAGCAAAACCGACTCAGGGCCAACAGTTTCCTGAAGAAAAGTAACTGACCACATAATTCTGAAGGCCTTCCAGTTTCATTATTTTCTCCAGTACCTTTCCTGACGATAGCAGTAGGCATTTGGCCATTCCAAGATCTTTTTCCCCCTATGATTTGTCTACTTTCTTTATCCTTGTGAAGACTTCTAAATATACAGTGTATTTCAAAAAGGAATGTAAAACTGTGTCCACCATGATATAATAGCTGTGAAATTTAAAGTTTCATTATAAAACGTATTTCTTTACGTCAGGTTGGAGGGGAAGGAGTGTGGTGGAGCTGAGTCTTCCAAGTCCTCTGAGCTAAGACCTCTGTTCTTTCAAAGGGCCCTTGAGAAACACCCTCAAGGGAAAATCTCCTTGAGTCCTCGTTGTCTCCTTGTCTTTCTTCTTCACTGTGGTTCCTTAAGAAACTGCCATAGGACATTTGCTTCTTTATTTTCATTTAAGATTTCAATTTGGTAATTTGTAATTTCAAAACTATAATTGAAAACATTATTTGTTTTAGCAATAAATGCCCCTAATATAAAGTTCCATGGGTTAAACTTTATATTAAATTCCCTCCCATGAAGCACAATGTGCTTCCTTCTTTATGATAAAGAATGTAGTTTCATGCTTCCCTTTTGGACTTAGCCTCTAGGAATCTAAGAGACCAACCCTAAGGCTCCATCTTAACACATTTCATTTTTGTCCTCCTTTCTTATTTACAACTTATGTTTGATTACCTTGATTGTATAATTGCTTCTATTATAAACCATCTTAAATAATTTTTGGAAATTTTTATAATGGAATTACATTTCATTAGAATATCCTAACACAGGCGAGAGTGAAGTAAAGCCTGGACAGTGTTTCCTCTTCTAAGAATTCCTGTAATTGAGAGCCAGCTCACACACACTACCTCCCAGGAGAAAAGGCGATACAGAATTAAGAGGGGTTGCCCTGGACTGGTGGCTCAGTTGGTTGGAGCATGTCCAGTACACCAAAAGGTTTCAGGTTCAATCCCCGGTTGGGGCACGTATAGGAGGCAACCGACTGAAATTTCTCTTTCTCTCTATCTCCCTTCCTCTGTCTCTAAAAAAAAAAAAACAATAAAAAAAAAATCTTGTGGGTTCGATCCCCCGGTCAGGGTGCGTACAGGAGGCAGCTGATTGATGTTTCTCTCTCACATTAATGTGTTTTTTTCTCTCTCTCCCTTCTCTAAAAAAAAAAAAATCAATAAAAACATATCCTTAGGTGAGGTTTAAAAAGGGGGAGGGGGACTTCTGGCCAGCTTGGGAATTCAAAGGCAGAACGTTATTTCATTCTTGGTTGTATAAAGGGGAGCTCTGCCACACAACATCATGCTATCATTTCAGCATAATTTTGGATTGTAGAAAATTGTTACCAAGAGCAAAACAGACTTTTTTTCAGACAATGGATCAAGGAGACAGGACCTCTGTCATATTAAACAACAACAGCAACCACAGCAAACACCACCCCGGTCCCAGGGATCATTAACTGGACCACTAGGGGCCATTGTACCTTTGCTGGTAATACAATTATTTCTAAGCACCTCCTAGCCTAGGGCATTGGGTCAAGAATGTGAAGTAATAGGAAATGGGAAGGAGGACAGGAATGTAATTGGTGTCCTGCCCCTTACATTGTTATTTCCTGAAAGGTCCACTCCCAGACTTGATGCATTTAAGCATTACTTCTGCCTCATCCATCCACTAAAATGACAACCAATGAAAATGAAAGAAACTATGAACTGTTTGACTCATCCAACATTTTAGTTTATTGCAAATGATGAATCATGAGAAAAAATGATTGTGTGTCTATAAATACTGGGAAAACCCTTAGTCCTTACAAACCATTATTAATTGCCATTTTTATTATTTTGCACTTTTATGGTACCAGCCAAGTTGATGTCTGCATTAGGGTTTCCACAATGATAACATCTTTGGCTTGATCAAGGTGACTCTGGTATTGTTTCCTCAGCCTAAGAGATGTATTTGCTCTTGCAGCATGTAAATACATGTTCAAATATATTGAGCTAGCACACAGTGCAACCCATTAATAGTGTTACAGTACCAAAGAGGATATTGCTTTGTATGTAAGGTAAAGCACCATTTTGCTAGAGTTCAAATCTAAGTATTGATTAAAAAATATCTAATCACACCTATACTTAAATATTCTCATTTTTGCCTCGATAAAGTTCTCAACTTGAAAACATTTTGCAAATGAACATAGGTATCATCTGTGCTGCTACTTTTATGCCATAAATGGACTCCTATCGTTAGTGAAGTCAATTTCATTGGCCCGTGAACTGTTGCAGCTGCCCTCATGCCCGCCCATCTGCTATACCTGCAGACAAGGGTGGCATAGAAACAAGACCACAAAGTAGCCTAATTATCTGCCTAAGTCACAACTGCATTTGTGAAGAAATGGATTTTCAGGAAATTCTGACTCCCCCCGCCCCCTCCCATTTGTAGGTAGATAGACGTTATATAGTCTGTGTATAGTGGTCACTGTGGTGAACTCTTTTTTTTGTATGGAATGCAAAGATTAATTTCAGTCTAGTGCTGGTAAAAATAATCACAAATTCACAATTAGTAAAATATGAGTAAATTATATTACTTCAGATCTTAAAAATATTGTATCCACTTGTTTATTGTTAAGTTAGCTTTATAGGAACAAATGTATTTATTTATTAAGATTATAGTAATATACAAATTATATTACATTAAGACATTAATATATAGAGATTTTTAAAATTATTCTATTCCCTTTAGAAGTCAATCCAAGAAGAAAAACGAAGACCAAGGAAAGATAGGTAATTATTTTTTCTAGATTTCAACAAGTTATCAAACCAAAATATAAATCTGTATGTTCAAATTAGATTAATAATCACCAGTTTTATGTGGATAGATTTGGAAAGTAGTGTGCTCTCAATGCATTTATATTATGAATGCCTATATGTGGTTTAAGATCTTGTCTACTGGCAATACACTGAGCTAGCACAGTGCAAAGCATACAGTAAGAACTCAAATAGTTTTGCATGAATTGTACTGTCACAATCCAGAATTTGCCTTTCTTGGTCCATTGATATGGTTTTGATTGGGCAATTTGAACATGCCCATGCCCATGAACTTTCTTTCCCCAAACTCCTTTTTGCTTTCTGTTCTTGAAGACAAAACATGCTAAATCTCACTTTTACGGACTTGTTAGGAAGATAGGGTTTGTGTCACCTGCAGGTGTGGCACACTTAAATTCACACGGGTCCCCTTTACCTATAGTATTTCAGCCAGCCAGAACTTTACTATTTTAATATTTTGCCACTATTTCAATCAACTAATGTCCAGACAGTGTTAATTACAATTGCAGGTTCTTTTGTTAGGCATGAGTGGATGCAGAATTCTTAATTTATAAAAGTTAATTTATACATTGGCATCTGTAACTTGAAAAGCACTTTTCCCCAGAAGCACTGTAGCACCTGGTAGTTGTCCAGACCTGTCCCTGGTGACCTCATCTGAGTCCTACAGATGCTGAGCACCACAGGCACAGGAACCGCAGTCAGAGTAGATCCAAGAATTACAATGGTTGAGGGCACAACCCATGGGCAGGAACTAAAATCTAGCGCATACACAAAAAATGATTCCCAAAAGACCAACGGGTAGGGGGAGGACAGAAGGTTAGCTGTAAAGGAATAAGGTAAGAGCAAGACACATTGTGTACATCAGTGTATTGATGATTGATAAAATTGGAAAATGCTATGTTAGTACATAGCCCAAGTGGCCCAAGGGTCTGTTGTGATCCCTGACTTAGTCTAGCCAAGCTGGAACATTGTACTCACTGGCTATTAGTAACCACTAATGCTGTGTCAAGTTGAAGGCGACAGAACCAGGACAGTCCCCTCCAGCAGCCAGTGTTCTCTTAAAGGTAAGAGGGAAAAGGTTTTGTTTTTCTCTTTAAATTATAGTATATGCTATTTTTGCACATTTCAAGACTCCTCCTATTTCTATTGACATGTATGTGTTACTCTTAAATTACAGTAAATACTTTTTAAAAAGAAAGCAAGTGTCCTGTAAGTTAATAGAAAATTCAATTGATCCTGTGGTGTGTTTGTGTGTTCATTTACAGTCAGGGAAAATTATTAGATTTGGAAGATTTCTATTATAAGGAATTTTTGCCCAATCATTCTGGACCAAAGGAACATAACCCTAGTTTACAAGAACGAAGACAACAGAGAGAACTCCAGAATCAATGTTTTAAGGCTGATGGAAGGTAATAAACTTCACATTAAAGCATAGCATTTTCAATTTTATACTCACAATCCCATTTCTAAAGCACTTTCATTTTATGTATGACAAATCATTTAATGACAAAGCACTTACTGAATATTGCATCTTATGATTAATATGTTGTTTAAAAGTAAAACTGTAAATATTATAGTAGGGTAATCAGACATCCCAGTTTTTCTAGCACAATCCTAGTTTATACCTATTTTTTGTAATCATTAATTACAGCCCCCCTGCCTTTAAAAGTATCTCAGTTTGGATGATAAATTTATGGTCATATTAACCATAAGCAATTAACCACATTCAAAATGTAGTTAACCTCAAACCAATGTAATTTTAATCACTAGTTTCTCAGTTATGCCGTGTAAAGTTAACCTCAAACCAATGTAATTTTAATCACTAGTTTAATCACTAGTTTTTCAGAATCAGTGATGTCAGACCAAACCAATATTTGGGAGAAAGATTCATATGGAAATATGTACCTGGTATTTTGGATTTATTCTCTCACTTTGCCACCGGCTTTCATTTCAAGTAACAAACAGTTTGTACTTTACTTACTACCTTGGTAAAATTTTTTTCTTTCCCCAGAAATTCTTCATGAAGTTGTAAAATTGAGGGCACATAATAAGATGGTAACGTGGTGTATGAGAAATGGGAGCAATGACAAGCCATGAAAAGCTGTTTTTCTAAAATCCTAAACGAACACCCTAGCAACCTGGGCCACTCAGGGCCCTGCACCAGTCTTCCACAGTGTGAGATGGTGCGTGAGAGAAGAGGCTTTAGAGCAGTGGTTCTCAACCTTCCTAATGCCACCACCCTTTAATACAGTTCCTCATGTTGTGGTGACCCCCAACCATAACATTATTTTCGTTGCTACTTCACAGCTGTAATTTTGCTACTGTTATGAATTGTAATGTAAATATCTGATATGCAGGATGTATTTAGGCGACCCCTGTGAAAGGGTTGTTCGACCCCCAAAGGGGTCACGACCCACAGGTTGATATCCACTGCTTTAGAGTCAGACCATCTCAGACTTGGATCCTGACTCTGCTACTTAGTAGTTGAGTGACCTTGCTTATGTTCCTGGACCTCTTTAAGCTCCCGTTTCCACATCTGCAAAGGGATTTACTAATAACTGCCTCACCATGTTGTCATAAAAATTAATGAAATGATGTATATGAAGCGCTTAACACTAGATGTGGCATAGGAGAGGCGGTCCTTAAAGACTATTACCATCTCTACTTGCTTTTCCAGAATCTACCCGAACTATGATTTCTTCTCCTTGTACCTAAAAGAGGATGCATTCTTTCATCTTGGGATCAAGAACTGTAATGTGTTAGAGCTTAGAGATGTTTCAGTCTAACCACAGAGTTCTAAACAGGAGAATACCAAGTGCCAGAAAGATTTAGTGACTTTCCCAAAGTCACACATCGAGTTAGTGAACCAAAATCCAAGTGTTTTCTACTCCCTGCTCAAATTGCTTTTCACCTACTTACCTGCTTCCCATTTTAACAACCCAGTCTGCCTCCCCTCCAGTGTATTTTCCCCCTTTCTCCACTGGCAGACACACACATGCTCTAAAAGCATTACATCCCTGAAGTATTGCCTGGTATTCTAGTAGTGTCTGTGAATGTGTAGTTAATGCTCATTAGAATAAGAATGCTAAAAGCTAGTATTGGTTGAGTGCTTACCTTGGGTTAAGCACTATGCTAATATCTCATTTGATCATCATAGCAACCTTCTGAGGCAGTTACTAATATTGCCCCGTTTTATAGATGAGAAGGCTAAGTCTACAAGTTTAGTGACTGAAAATACTCACCTAAACAATAATTGATGAAGCCAGAATTTGAACATGGGCCTTCTTGAGTTTAGAGTCAAGGACCTTAACCACTGCTCTGTATCGCCTCCCAAAGCAACAGCCCCCCCACCCGCCCCCCACCCAGGGTGTTTGAGGAAGGGGTAGTAGTACATTGGTGCATGAAATGTGACCCTTACATTGAAGGAACTTGATTCTAGAGAGAACGTATATTGATCTAACAAAGCTGAACAAGGTGACTCTGAGATGGGATTTTCTAAATTAAAGAAGCTTAAAGAGACAAAACATTTAAATGGCCCTGGCCAGTGGGACGCAGTCCCTTGGAGCATAATCCCATGCACCCAAGGGTCTTAGGTTTGATTCCAGGTCAGGGCACATACTCGATTTCAAGTTTGACCCCCAGTTGGGGAACCTATGGGAGGCAACCACTCCATGTTTCTCTCTCGCTCTTCCTTCTTCTATCTCTAAAATCAATGAAAAACATATCCTCGGGTGAGGATTTTAAAAAATACCCAAAGACACTAGGTAAATCTTGATAGGATCCTGAATTTAAAATAAAAAACAATGCAGAAAAACAGCTCTAAAGGACACTTAGGACAGTTAGAGAAACTTGAGTCTAAACTAAAAGTTGGATGGTGTTAGTACTACAGAAAGAATATAAATCATATTATATATTAAATTATTGTAGAATATGTATTACACACACACACACACACACACACACACACCAAGTACTGATATAACCCAGGAAGGTGTGAGTAGATCTGGGAATCAGGAACAGCAATGATGAGTTAAGAGTCTCATAATGAATAAAAATGGTGGCAGGTAGTCAGTGATTAGAGAATAGCATTAGAGAGCAACAAGAGAACTGATGTCTCCTTAGCTAATACTAAGACAGGAAGTAGTGGAGTCTCTGTTAAGCAATAGAGAGTAATATAGGGTATTTAAGTCATAGTTGGTTTTCATTTGGACAAGAAGATATAGGGAGGATGGGAGGGGAAGGGTGGGGACATAAAATGGAACAAGAGTTCCTCATTTTAGGGTTAGGAGAATTATGAAAGAAGTGTCAGCAGAAAAGAGGCAAAGGGATACAGTTGGGAAAGTATGAGATCTAAGTGCTCTAGACCTGAATTTGAAACCCCACTCCATTCCTCATTAGTCATATCTGCCAGAAGCCAGTCCATCCTTGCTGCTTGACACAGTCGCTGCAGGAAAGAAACATCTGCACAGCATATGTTTCAAGGGACCTGGCATATATAGCATATTGTTCTTAATATGTTTGCTCTCCTTAGCGCCATGTGTTTTAACCAAGGTCACCTCTCCGAGAAAGGTTGTTTCCCCAGGTGGGGATTTTTCCCTGAGGTTAGGGAGGGGATACAACCCCTTAACTAAGTGCCAGGCGGGTAGTTAATCACTTTAACTACAAACAATCATGCTTAAGCTACATAATCTTTACTCCCTGGAATGGAGATAAGAAACGCCCTAACCTTTGCAATAGAAATTGACAGGATTAAAATCGACTGGTATAAATACAGATGTAACAAGACAATAAACATCAGATCCTAACCAGAACTTCGCTGGAGATCCCCCCAGAACTTTGGCTGGAGATCCTGGCTAGAGGTCCTGACTAGGCTGCTGATCAACTGAAGGCTGTCTCCATATCATTCCTTATTCGCTGACTCCGTCCACACCTTTGGGGACCCCTGGACCTGCTGGGGTTGGACCCCAGCACATATCAACTAGAATTTTCTCATTTATAGATTGAGGATAAGAAAAACTAAGGTTTTGTCATGCTGTCTTTAGAATTAAAGATAATGTATGTCATGTACCTGGCAGATAGTTGATCCTCAATATTCTTTTACCAGAAATGAGATGAACAGTAATGAGATTTCAAGTCAGTTACCCAAGATCCTCCCCATAGGTACCACCCAAAGTCCTTCCCTGTCAAATATCCACTGAGCTCATGATGCCCTAAAAGACCTTCCCAAAGGTTTCTTTCTTTTTCTTTTTCTTTTTTTTCCAATTTTCAAGTACAGTTTACATTCAATGTTATTTTATACTAGAGGCTCAGTGCACAAAATTCATGCCTGGCCTGTACCCTCTCACAATCCGGTATCCCTCACTCCTTACCACCTGCCTGCTTGCTCCTTACTACTCCTTAAGCACTACCATGGAGGCAGGAGAGGCTCCCACCACCACCGCTGCGTTCGCCAGCTGTGAGCCTGGCTTCTGCCTGAGCAGCGCAGTGGGAGTGCACTGACCACCAGGGGGCAGCTCCTGCATTGAACATCTGCCCCCTGGTGGTCAGTGCACATCATAGCGACTGGTCATTCTGGTCATTCCACCATAATGGCCGCTTAGGATTTTATTATATAGATTAGTTTCAGGTGTACAGCATGATGCTTAGATAATCATAAAACTTTACAAAGTGTTCCCCCCAATGTTTCTAGTACTCACCTGGCACCATACATAGTTAAAACAGTATTTTTTACTATATTCCTTATGCTCTACAATACATCCCCATGACTATTTTATAACTGCCAATTTGTACTTTTTAATCTCTTCATCTTTTTCACCCAGTGCCCCAAGCTCCCTTCCATCTGGCAACCATCAGTCTGTTTTCTGTATCTATGATACCTATTTCTATTTTATTTGTCAGTTTATTTTATTCATTATATTCCACATATACGTGAGATCATATGATATTTGTCTTTCCCTGACTGGCTTGTTTCACTTAGCTTAATACCCTCTTGGTCCATCCATGTTGTCACAAATGATAAGATTTTATCCTTTTTATGGCTGAGTAGTATTCCATTGTGTAAATGTACCACAGCTTTTATATGTACTCATTTACTGATGGGCACTTGGGCTGCTTCCAAATCTTTGCTATTGTAAATAACACTGCATGAATGTAGGAATGCATATATTCTTTCAAATCAGTGTTTTGGTTTCTTGGGATGTGGAATCACTGAGTCATAAGGCAGGTCCATTTGTAATTTTTTTTGAGGACCTTCAATACGGTTTTCCGTAGTGACTGCACCAATCTGTCTTCCCATCAACAGTGCACAAGGGTTCGCTTTTCTCCATATCCTCACTAACACTTGCTGTTCGTTGATTTATTGATGGTAGCCATTCTGACAGGTGTGAGGTAATATCTCATTTTGGTTTTCATTTGCATTTCTTTAATGACTAGTGACATTGAGCATCTTTTCATATGTCTATTGGCCATTTGTATGTTCTCTTTGGATAAGTATATTTTTAGATTCTCTACTTTTAATTGGATTGTTTTTGGGGTTTTTTTTGATGGTGAATTGTATGAGTTCTTTATAAATTTTGGATATGAACCCATTATCAAGTGTATCATTGGTGAATATGTTTTCCCATTCAGTCATTGTCTTTTTGTTTTGTTGATAATTTCCTTTGTTGTGCAAAACCCAAAGGATTTCTTTTTTTAAATACTTTTAAAAAATGTATTCAGAGTGGGCTAGAATAAAGGCCTATTCCATCTGCAGAAATTCTAGTTTTTTCTTTCTAGCTGGTCAGTATTTTCACTCATTTGCATATACCTTCAATGACCTTGCCCCTTTCTCCTTCAGTTATATTCAACTGGTAAACCTCAGTGCTGGGTAAACCCAGCTTCCTACCCAATCTATACATGTACCCATGTAGCTGAATGTAGCTTTTTAAAAAGCAGTCTATTATCATTTACAACTTATGACCACACACATTAGGCAGGCACTTAAGAGTCATTTTGCAATACTACATTTCCCTAAAAATCCATTATGCAACTTTCCTAGTTCATTCTTTCAGACTTCCTCTTTTCTCTTCAAATCCTCATAATCTACTCACTCTTGTCAGACAACCTCTTTTCCTTAGAAAAAAAATAGTAGAGAACAGATACATGCTTCCACCACCATATCTATCACTTATTCATATACCTCCCTCAGTTTAGCATGGATGACTGTCCTCCAGGTAAGACCAAACCTTCCTTTTGTGCACAGAATCCAGTTCCTTCCTCTACTCAAGAACACTGTCCTGTAATTATCCCCTCTTCTCTGCAACTTGAACATTTGTTCTCTTTACAACATCATTCCTGACAATTTGTGAACAGGATGCAGTTGGACCCATCATAAAATATACCCTTGACTCAGTCCTCTGCCAAACCACTCATGTTCCTGTTCTACATTATAGCAAGGGTAATACATGAGAATGACTCAACCTCCTCCGTGTCCTCTCTTCCCAATCTCTCTTGAGCCACTTCACTCTTGAACTACTCCACTGAAAATGTCTCTGCCAAGGCCACCAGTGACCTCTATTTTGCCATATGCCATTATCTATTCTCAATCTTTATCTCACTCTATCAACATTTAACATGTTTTCTTTACAATTACTCCTTTTTTTCTTTAAACATTTCTTTCCATTTGCCCCCAGGATAGGACTTCTCTTTCTTTGCTTCCTACCTCCCTGACTCCTCCTCATTGTTCTCCTTTGCTGAGTCTTCCTCATTTCACTGATCTCTCAACCATTCGAGTGTACCAGTCCTTTGCTTTGTCAACATATACACTCAAGAACTTAAGTATCATCTATTTACTTAAAATTCCTGAACTGAAATATCTAGCCTAAATCAGGACTTATGTAGCCAACTGCCTATTCAATACCCCCTCTTGGATATCTAATAAGTAAACTTAGTATTACCAAAACCAAAATCTTTACCCCCATCCCCCAAAAAATACTATTCTGCAGCCTTCCCCATCTCAAATGGCAACCCCTTTTTCTAGTTGATTAAGCCAGAAACCTTAGGGACATTCTCAATTCCTTTTCTTTATGTCCTATATCCAATCCATCAGCAAACTCTTTCAGTTCTACCTACCAAATATGACCAGAATCTGATCAATTTCTTACCTCCTCTAGAAGCCTGAACAGACCTCCCTACTTCCTCTCTGAGAGTCAGGTCCCTTTAGGAATCATTCTTCTGCTCAGAACTCTCCAATGTTTCTCTCACTCTAAATAATATTCAAGTCCTTGCTATGGTCTCAAAGCACTAAATTATCTGCCATACTATCCCCTCATTCCTCCTGCTCTCATCCCTTGCTATTCTTCCTCTGGCTTGCTCCATTTAAGCCTCAATGGCCTCCTTGCTGTTCCTTGAGCACAATATATACACTGTAGTCTTGGAAACTTTTCATTGTTTGACTGTCATCCTGGAATGACTGTCATTCCCTCAGAAATCTGCCTGGCCCACTCCTCCCCTTCCTTCAGCTCTCTCCTCACATGCCACCTTATTAGAAAAGCCTTTCCTGACCACTAGAAAATGGCTTGTCCACACATACACACACACACACACACACACACACACACACACACACACACACACACCACTCTTTCCCATTAGCTACTTAATTGGTCTGTCTAGCTCCTCTTACCATCTGGTATTAGAAGCTATCTATGGTCCTTTCCCATACTAGACTATAAACTCCATGAGAGCAGAGACTTCTGCTCACTCATCACCTGCACTGGTGGCTGACACTTAGTGGGTGCTTCATAAAATGGATGAATCTCCGTGGCTGCCTTTTACGTGTACATGGCTTCCCCAGGGAAAGCTGTAGAATCCAAAGGTAATCATTGGCAGGGTTTCCCAGCGGTAGGAAATTTGGCCCAACAGCCTTATTGAAAACGCCTACAGGGCTAACACCAACTGTGTAGCTAACCCAGTGGTGTGTTAGATTTGGCAGGAGAGTTTTTAAGAAACACTTGAGCAGTGTAAAAATGCAAAATAATGGTTGTCTATTAGGCAACCAAAGTAAGTACTTGTTTATTGGTTGTGAGCTATTTCAAGCTCAAAGAAGCTAGTCTTTCTGAACTACACATTCTCTGGTGCTTTACTTAGCTGTCATTCAAACACAAAGTCACCAGGTTCCACCAGCTCTTCTGCTCCTCAGCTTAGAGGAGCTTTGAAAACCTGCTGAGAAAAATTATCGCAGATCCGTTTGACCACGACCCTGATTACTTAACTGTGCGGTTTTCAAATGCCTGACGATGGTGGAATGTGTGGAGAAGAATGTGTAGACTCGGCTAACTCGGGGTGGGCGGGGATGCGCTGCACGTGATGGCGCCACTGACGCTGGGCTCTGGGTCTCGCTGGCAGGTGCTGGGCGGTGGAGGATCCCGAGAAGGAGGAGGAGGAGGGGGAGAATGGACCCTCGAGCAATCCCTACGACTACAGGAGGCTCCTGCGCAAAACCTCCCAGCGCCGGCGCCTGGTCCAGCAGGTGTAGCCCCTCTGCCACAGCGGCAGCCGTAATGTGCCCGAGACTGCTGCTTGCAGGGTCCAACGCGCTGAAGTCTGGACCCCGATCTTGGCAGGGGCTACCCACTGCGCTCTCCATGGAGGGCCCCGGCCAGCTTTGGCGCTCCGAGGGCGAAGACCTGGGAGCTCTTCCGACGCCCACCGGCTGCGCTCCCTCACCCTCCACTCCCACCAGCCCACCAGCCCCTGTCGCTGGCCCCCAATGCAGCTCTTTGTTCACTTGGCTGCCACACTCCTTCTGATGACTGGAAGGCGCCTGAGCTCTCGTTGACCCTCCTCCTCTCTCATTTTGGGCGACTTCAAAGAGTTCCTACTTCCTGGAAATGCCTCTCCCAAGCCCGAGGCACACTCGTGGGCGGGTTGAGTCTCTTAAAACAATAAATCCTGGGTGGGAGGAGAAGCGTGAGGATGTGGGGAAGTTTTGAAGATGAACTTAAACTCGTGCTTTGCCTTCCCGTGGTTATTAAGTTACTAAATAAAGGAAGTGCCTTGGAGAGTCCGTGTCTTCCCCTGGGAGGTCTAGCTCCTGTGGTCTTGCTGTGCAGGCTGGGATGACGAGGGAGGGGGGCGAGGTGCCTCGCCTTCTGTTTCCACCAGCGAACAACTCACCACCAGCACCCCAAAGGCTCATACGAAATTACAACCTGTACTTGTGACACAAACGTGGCCTCCAAATCTCCAAACCCCCCAACACACTGTACACACACACACACACACACACACACACACACACAGCCTGCCCAAACACTGTGGCTTCTTTTGGCCCCGCCTATAAAATTTTTGGTCCACTACTGAATGAAGTGTCAGATGTTTTAGGTTCTCCCCGTCTGCAGATTTGAAGCAATCTCCCAGCTCTGAATTTTGGTGAATTTAAGATGGAGAGGCCCTAGGCGGTTTGGCTCAGTGGATAGAGTGTGAGCCTGCGGACTGAAGGGTCCCAGGTTCCATTGGAATCAAGGGCACATGCCCGGGTTGCAGGCTCCATCCCCAGTAGGGGGCTGCAGGAGGCAGCCAATCAATGATTCTCTCTCATCCTTAACGTTTCTATCTCTCTCTCTCTCCCTTCCTCTCTGAAATCAATAATATATATTAGAAATTTGAAATTCGTGCAAGGGCCTTGGCCCCGCCACCGCCCACCGCCTCCACGGGGCCAGGGGCCTCTGCTGCGGGGCCTCTGCTGCAGCACCCTCTCCCTTTGTCCAGAAGGACGTCGGGTCTAATTAGCATATTAAGCAAACCCTCCGTGTCTTTGAGACCAGGAGAGGTCATAGGAAGGGTGGCGCGGTGGTTCCATCCAGGACTGATTGGAAGGAGGGTTCTGGCTAGGATGGGGCTTGCACCATCTGCTTTGTCCCGGCTCCTACACCCATGGCCCAGAGACAGGAGACTTTGGGGAACTATTCCAGGAGAAGGCGAGGGCACGTGCGCTGGCCGATTATGTTGTGCCGCTTGGTCACACCTGGATGTAAGGTTTTCTCCATCCCACTGAATGGGCGCTCACAGGCCCCCAGAGATGACTCATGCAAACTCTTAATTTTACAAATGAGACGCGCCCGAGGGGCAACCTCGTACTGAGACAGGGCTGAGATCCAAGGCCAAGTGCACTCTATCTAGGCCTGCCCTTTCCCTGGGTTCGCGCCGTGGGCTGTGCGGATAGCGTCCGAGCTGCGGCGGGCGGCGGGGCGGGGCCGGGCCCAGACACCCACGAAACCTGCGCCGCAGGACACGGCTCACTGGCGGGGCTCCTGAGGAAGCGATCTCCGTAACCGTAACAGAAGGTGGCCCAGCCCTCAGCCCCTACCCAGCGCTCAGGCCGCGAGAGGGGTCTGGGGCTAAAGGCCGAGCTTCCTGGCAGGCCCCTTCGTCAACCCAGCCTTCCCGAGTGGTCCCTGCAGACCAGAGCCCTGGCAGCCTGGCCCTTCCGTTGCTGGAAAGGGGGGCAATGACCCGTCCCCGAAATCCCCTCTGTTAGGTCCGTGCAGACAGGATCCAGGCCAAAAGACGTTGTGCGAGTTTTAAAATTGGTGTTCCATTCTCTCACAGCGGCTGAGACCAGTGTGTCCTGTCAGCGATCAAGTGTAGGGGGGGCGGGATATTTGTATTTCCTGTGCAGGTCGGAGTAACCGGTCGGACCAGGTGCCAGGTGATGGCGGGAAGCCGGGTGTAGGCAGTCCACTGCGAACTGGGAGAGGCTGTTTACTGGAAACTGCAAGCCATTCGTCATGTCTTGCAAAATCTGAAATGAGAATAATAGGAAAATCGCGAAATCCCCAAGCAGTGGGTAATGGAAAAGTACTGCGCGCAGGGGAAAGGTAGAGAATGCGCCTAACATCCTCCCCTCCCCGCCAAGAGAATGGCAAACGTTAGGTGAAATACAATGTTTTTGTTTTTTCTCTTGTATTTATTTGTTTGAATCTTTTTCCATCTCCCTTCTTTCTCTGTCCTTCGACTTGTAAGCACAGGGAGGACATAAGGGAAAACCTGTACCGCACACCCTTCTTTGGCGGGCCTGCGGCGCGATCTCTGGATCATCCACGGACAAAAAATAGGTCAGCCGAGGGAGCCGGCCTGCCAGCCGCGAGCGCGGGAGTGTGGGTCTCTCTCTCCTTGGAAAGCTTTTCCCCAGAGCTGGCCGCCTCCTTTTCCCCGTCGGAGGCCGCCTCTTTTGTGAACTAATGACTGTAATTATTACCTCCCAGAGCTCTTTTGTTATCTCCAACCCCAAGCCCAGCAAGGGGGGTGGGGGGTGGGCTCCTTTGTGAAATGCGTCTGTAAACAGCAAATTGCCGTCTAGGGGGGACGGCGTTAGGGAAGGACAAATCAGATCCCGAGTGCCTCTGAAGTAGGGTGTTACATTAAACCTGCAAATACTACCCTTGGACCCAAAGTACTCCGGAGCCGCGGGATTTAATGGGGTAGAATTTCAAGCCACTGTGTTTTAAAAATCCGTGAAATCCAGGTGTGATTTCTACCTTCCTCCTGTTTTAATCTTCTTCGTCCTTCGGGTGTGTGTGTGTGTGTGTGTGTGTGTGTGTGTGTGTGTGTGTTAAATGCTCGTTTTAAAGAACCTTTCTGTTTTCGACCACTCATCCATAGTAGAAAAGTCCTGCCACCCCAGCCTGCTGGCTTGAAGGGAAACATTGGCAGGATTTGGTGTGGATTTAAACAAAGAACCGGGCTCTCGGGCGCGCATCTGCACGGCTGAAGCGGGAGCCACGAAGCCGCCCTTCGCCCCAGAAAGCGGAACTACCGCATCATGATACCCCCAGAGTTGTGACCTGGCTTCACCGGAGCGTTGGAGCCCGAAGCCACAATGAGGGGCCACAATGAGGCCTGGGTTGGCGCTCACCTCGCGCCCGCAGCCTGGTGCAGGCTTCTGAACACAGCCCGCTCTGCGCCCTTCCCTGCGCCCACTCCCAGAGTGGGCCCAGCGGCCGTGGGACCGATGGAACGGCTCCTTCGGGATCGGGCACGTGGGAAGAAGACAAAGCTTAGTGGAGACAATTGACCAGGCTTCCTCGCGCCTCGGGACACTGGAGTTGAACTTGTAGGCGGCCATGCTAGCCCCACGATGCCCTTTCTCAGCCAGGGCCGAGGGGTGGTGGCCGAGACGGAGGATCCGTGGATCTCTGCTTTGGCAGCAGCTTTGGTGACTTGGTTAGGAGGTCAGAGAAAGAGTGGTTGCAACACAATGGAAATGAGAAGCGTTTGCCCAAGGGGAGCAGGACGTCAGGAATAAACACCTCCGCGGGAGGCCGAACGCAGCCCTTTCCCACCAGGTCCTCCTCGCCCCTCTTTCCACCAGCTTAGTGTTCGGGTGGGTCGCTGCTCTCTAGATGGCTACGGGAAAGCAATGCGAGCTCAGCAGGCTTTGAGTTCTCAGGGCGCCCTCCCTTTGTTTAACAGCTTTTAGAGAAAGGAAATTGTAAGAGAGGAGAGACTTGAACTTCCTCAGGAGAGGAGAAACCCCTTTTCCACAGGCCACAGATATAGCCAATTACTCCCTCCCCCCGCCCCCCCCCACACACATTCTATCCTAGAGATTCTCAGGGGGAGAGGGGTCATTGATTTGAGGCCCGCTAAAAAGAGGGCCCAGCAGGAGATGCCTTCTTTCCGCCTCCGATTTGGAAAGCTCAAATTGCACAGGAGTTGAAACTCTGTGCACGCCTCCCACGCACCCACCGATTGCAGTCACACGGAAGAAACGGCCCTTCCGCGCCTCCGCAGGCCGAGGTCACAGATGACCCGATCCCATGCCCCGTCGACTGTCAATCCAGCCAGTCCTAGCTGCTCTCCTTCTCTGCTCTTCCTCATGCCCCTTCCAAGAAGTTCCCATTTGTTTTATTTTTTTCTCCAGCCCGAGGTCCTCACTGATAGACTACGGTAGACTCCAGCATGGATTTTAATTGCCTCAATTGGCAGCCTTTCTCCCCATCCATCAGTCAGAAGCTGGACGGTGGATCGGGCGACAGCGTGCTCGAAAGCCCAGGACTGGGGCGCCGCCGGGGATCTCGCGGCTCAGTAGGTAGGCATTAGGCGCTACTAAGAAGCTGAAATGAGCCCATTAACGCGTAGGCGCCCTTCCCCCACCATCCCCTCTCGGAGCTGCGGAACCGCTCGGGATTCTGGCCCAGTCGCTCGTCTCTCGAGGTCACAGCGACCCTAGCACCCACTTAAAGGAAGGCGGGGGCGGGAACCGCGCCTCCTCCTCCGCAGCCGGAGCCAGACCTCAAACAATACCCTAATCCCAGCGTGCGTAAAACTGCTCCCCGCCACCCTTCCCGCCTCGCCGAAGTCTCTCTGGTCCACCCTTCCCAGAGGCCAGCGCGAAGTCAGCCGAGTTAGCACCCTGGACAGCGCATCCGGGCCGGGAGGCAAGCGGGCTCCCTCCCGCCTTGCCCTCTGCGGGAGCTCGCGGGCACACCTCCCACCCACTCACTCCGACTCCAGCTCCTGAGCGCTGTCAGTCTCACCCTCCTGATTCAGCGCACTCCCGCCGCCCGCTCATCCATTCGTTTCGGGCTCCCTCGCCTTCAAAATCACTAGGACGCTCTGCGCTTTCCCCTCTCCTGGCTCGGAGAACCCTCCCGTCCCCTTCCCTACTTAGCATTCTAGGCTTTCAGAGCGTTGCCGCCACGTCTCAAAGCCCTAACTCCAACACACACACACACACACACACACACAGACACGCACGTTTCCTGTCCCTGAGTGAAACCTACCCGCGGCCGCGCGGGTCCCCGCGCGTTGCCCTCTTTGCACACACACGCACACACACGCACGCGCGCGCGGGACCGAGCCGAGGGCAGCGCGCCCACACTTCGCACTCGGAGGCGATCTGCTCCAGTCTCGCAGCGCCGATGGCATCTCCCGGCTCCAGCTTTTGGTCTTTCGGCTCTGAAGATGGCTCCGGGGATCCCGAGAACCCCAGCACAGGTAGGAAAACCAGGACCTGCAGCAGGCGAGCTTTGAGGGTGGACTGGGGTGTGCGGAGCTAAGGGAGAGGAAGGAGGTTTTCCACCTGCAATAGGAAACTTCAGCGGCTGCGTCCTCCTCTCGGGGTAGGTCCCTGATGGCCCAAGAGACCAAAACCCCGCAGGTCCTTATCCCCTAAGAAGACGCCCCACGAATCCTGGGTCCGCTCCGCCGAAGTCTGGGAGAGCCTTCTCATCAGAGGCGTTTCCTCGACCCCTCAATTCCTCAGGCCTGGGACACTGCCACCATCTTGGTGTTTGGATCCTAGAGAGGGACAGAGTGGCAGTGGGGTAAGGATAAATGGGAAAGGGGAGAGAATTCTTGGTTTGAACGGAGAGCCTGCGAGGAAAGGGACAGGCTCGGTGTCTGGGAAAACTCGCCCGAGCGAGGCAGGAAGGGGAGGGAGATTGCCCAAGCCGACTGGCACCTAGAAGCCGCGGTGTGGGCTTCACCTTGGGGGAAAGAATCAGAAAACTGAGGGCCGGGCGGGATCGCCAGGCTCCCGCGCACTTCCCGCACCTGCCCGCAGCGCCGAACCCGGGGCGGCCCCTTCCCGGACGCCAGGTGTATTGACACTGTTTACAGAGAACGAAATTTAGCACGTCCGTCTGTCTGCTCTTCTCTTTCTGCCTCGCCGACCTCGTGCCTGTCTTTCCTTACAGCGAGAGCCTGGTGTCAGGTGGCCCAGAAGTTCACCGGAGGCATCGGAAACAAGCTGTGCGGTGAGAGCCGGTACCCCGGGGCGGGAGGCGATAGGGCTGGGCGCCTCGGGGCCGCGGCGCAAAGCCACCTTCTCAGCTCTGCATCCTCAGCCGTGGAGTCGGGGTTACTCGGTGCGGGTGGGCAGGGGCTGGGGAGCCAGGCCCAGAGGGCGGCTGACCGAAATCCGCGCTCGGTGTCTTTGCCCAGCTCTGCTCTACGGAGACGCCGAGAAGCCAGCGGAGAGTGGCGGGAGCGAGCCCCCGCGGGCCACCTCCCGGAAGGCCGCCTGTGCTTGCAACCAGAAGCCCTGCAGCTGTCCCAAAGCGGATGTCAACTACGCATTTCTGCACGCAACAGGTAAAGGCGCCTCGCTGGGCCCCTGGAGCCAGTGCCGGAGGCTCTGCCCGTGCGCCATCCGGCGCCGCGAGCCCGACCTCTGGCTTCCAGGTGGAGGGCGG
>NW_005358043.1:63452-77826 GCF_000412655.1 Myotis brandtii | reverse complement strand
GCTGCGGTGGCCGAGGTGTCCTCGCGCCGGGAGCTCGTGGTCGGCTTCTTGGTGCTGGAGAGGCCTCGGGTGGGACTCGGTTTCCAGGTCAGAAGTGAAAAGACTTTCTGTCTTTAGATCGCAAGAGTAATTTGTAGCTGCGATTTCACAGGAGAACGATTCTATTCACGTGAGAACTGCAAGCGGTTTTGCTCCCTTGCATTTACATACCTAGTCATCCAAACAAGCGCGCGTGACACACACACACACACACACACACACACACACACACACACTGACCTCGGAAACAGCGGGCCTTCCTAATGGGTCAGAGTTCCTAACTTCGAATGATCCGCTTTGCCCGGTTTGCCCAAAGGCGTTGGTTCCTCAAACACTTCTGACGTGGACAATTTCCATAATCGTGGCGGATGGTTTACTGAGAAAAAAACGTTTCTGAAGAACCCCTGTGAAGAGGCACACTCTGTTTTAAAAAGAAAGCAATTAAGTTTAGAATTGAAATGCAGGAATTCATTTGGGACGGGAGGGGGGGGAGAACTACTAATTTCTCTCATTCTTTCCTCTTTGAAAAGTGCCTCCCTTTGAAAGAAAAAGCTCTGCGTTTCCCGAAGATTTTTTTAAACATACAATTGCCAGCTCATAGAGAAATTGCTGGATCAGATCTTGCCTGGGCATTTTCATAGTAAAATTAAAATGTGGCGTTTTGATGATAGTATTCTGGACATATTGGGTTAAATAATATATATTATTAAAATTAATTTTACCTGATAAAAAATAAAATAAAATGTGGCAATATGATTTCATTCCTTAGACCTGCTGCCAGCCTGTGATGGAGAAAGACCCACCTTGGCGTTCCTGCAGGATGTTATGGATATTTTGCTTCAGTATGTGGTGAAAAGTTTCGATAGATCAACCAAAGTGATTGATTTCCATTACCCTAATGAGCTTCTTCAAGAATATAATTGGGAATTGGCAGACCAACCACAAAATTTGGAGGAAATTTTGATGCATTGCCAAACAACTCTAAAATATGCAATTAAAACAGGTATTGTCCCATCAGAAATAATAAAGCTCTTTTTTCTTTCACAATCTTTATTTTTTCTATAAAATATTTTCTGTTTTTTGGAGTTACTGATATTTTCAAATTTACAAAATTTTTCATCATTTAAAAAATAGACATTATCAGAATGATCCTAATCAAAAGCACCCTTTACTATTAGTGTTAATGATTCTGAAGTTGATAATGTCAAAAACATTATCTAATTATAAATTGTCATATTTTACATTGCACATATTTGGTCAAAGAGATGAACCACTGATATAGAAACAAGCATTTGTCAGCAGAGGCCAGTAGAAGCGACCCAAAATGCAGAGAAAAAAAGGGGGGGGGTATGAAAATGAACGGTCAAAAAATATGATCTAAACAAAAGCCAAATGCTAATATAGTGCTGGTAATTACTTTGACATAGGAAGGGTGAGAATTTGGACAAACCATCCTATGTAATTATTGATCAAGAGGGATAATGTTTTGGCATTGTCTCAAATGGCCAACACTTTAGATTTGAACTCCAGTTTGTCTCTATTTTCAAAGAAATGTACACAAAAGAAAACACAATTCAAACTACCTTAACAATTTAGCCATATTATACAAAATGTGCACTTCATAGTCACTCTGTATATCAGATAAAGGAGGGTGGGGTGGGGTGGGGTGAGGGAAATCAGATATCCTTAGGAGCAAATTTATTGCTTTTTCACAGAACTCTTCATCATCTATCCATTTTATAGTGCCAGGTGTACCATTTGTTTGGGTGCATTCTAAGTTTTAATTTTGTCTACACAAAATCAGCTATTCATCTCTCAGGTCACAATTACCCCTTTCTTTTCTACATCATCTCTAATCATCCTGATACTTCATTAGAGCAATAAAAATGACTGAATTTTCAGGGGGAAAGAGAGAGATCTTGTGGATCTAAACTGATTTGTGGCTAATTGATTTGGAGCTAAATTTGATCCATATAATTCTAATCAACAACAAACATTTTAAGAATATCTGCTGTGTGATTTTAGCTCTTTGTGTGTGGGGGTGTGCATGTGTATGTGTGTGTGGTGGTGGTGTGGGGGCGGTGTTCTTTGTACATTCTTTAAACCAACAGAGAGGAAAGGTATCCATAGAAGAAACCTTAGGAAATTAATTTACAGAACCATTGGTATCCACTTTTGTGAGACTATAGACTTAAGACTAGATATATAGGGAAAGGAATTTAGTTTGGTGATTTCTATCAAATTCCATCTGTCTAGTATGGTTTTGAAGGCTTATTGGATATCATTCTCAGTTATGTTCATAGAGAATCCACATGATTGATATACTAGGCATTAAAGATGTTTTTTTCTCCCAGCTTTTCATGTATCTGTAAGTACAAACCTGAACAATGCTTTTAATTCATTTTTTGTTTAACCCATTCCCTTAACTTGATATTTAAATGTTAATATTAAAATGCTACTTAATTTTTTTTTTGCTGCCAAACCAAAAAGAATCTATACAAATGTTTTACATCTTTGTCCTTAAAATCTGGTGGTGTCTGAAATACAATTTAAAGACTTAAGATAATGGGAAATGCAAGTCAATGAAAGTAATTCTGTCTGTCAATGTTCCATTTAGTGTCAGGAAAACATGGGTCAATTCAATTCTTTGATTTTTACCATAATGTTTTTGCATCTTTTGGGCAAGTATAGCTCTCATGCATGTTAATTAAAGTTTAGGAAAAAATATGATTGATTAAGTTGGATTTTCAAGCAAGGCATATTGATATTAATTCAATATCAATATTATTCATAACATACATAGTCTTCCCCCTTACCCACAAATAGCATTTCAAAGAATTAACAGCAGTCATCTTCTCTATAGCATAAACTCCTATAAGTTGTTACTTATAGGAGTTTATGCTATAACTTGACAACAAGTATTATTTAGGGTTTGTAGAGTAGTTACTACCCTGCTACATTAAGCATTTTAATGATTCTCAGGAGATTGTTTTTAAAAAATGCATCTTATCGACTGCTTTCTGTTGAGAGTCGTTAACTTAATTTCCCCTTGGGCTTCAAGCTTTGAGTGGCATGAGGGGCAGTGGGGAAATGATGCCTTCATGTTTTGATAAAATTACCTCTCTAAGAAATATTAAGACCCAAAACTGCCAAAAATGATAAGAATCCTGGAATAATTAGCGTTTGTGGGGATCCTTAGATATGGTGGTGGTGGTGGTGGTTGGGTGGTGGAAGGGTTAAATGTCGTCTTGAATCTTTTAACTAAACCATTAGTCAAAGGAATTGAAGGGTTAGTAAGTGAGACCTCCTTGGGTGCATGTTAACAGTACAAAGAGAGCAGTTTGGACGACTCTAGGCCCCTCCCCCGCTGATTCTGGACAAGCAGTCTGTGCATCCTTCCTGTCTCATTTGCTAATCTGTGGGGAGCATTGTAGAGCCTGAAGCGGCTCTAATCTCACCTTTCAAACTCACTGTATCACTGGCTGCTCAGGCTACCCTGGCCACCTGATTCCTGGCGTGGAGCCTGGCAGCACAGGGCCCGGTGGGGGCAGCAGCAGCAGCAGCACCAGCAGCAGCAGCTGGATGCCAGGGCTGCCAGGACAGCTCCGCAAGCTCCAAGGCAGGTCTCCCACTCTCCTTCTCTCAGAGAGCCCTGCCTGGATTTACCTGCAGCTTGTAGGGGTCATTCGAAGGGAGCGAAATAATATTTCTGCAGAAATCAAGAGGTTATGTTGTTCCGACCTGTCAAACTATCTCCCTGAAGAGAGATTTATCATTATCAGTAAATGAAAAAATTTGAGGGAAGAGAGATTCAGGGAAAATGGGTGACCAAGGCCAAAAAGAAATACAGAAGGGAGATGGGCCACTGAAGTATCAAATTTGTTCCCACCATTTCCCAAAGGCAATCATCAGGGGCGACTGGTCTTCTGACATCCTGGGCCACAACACAGGCCTTGGAATCTCTCTCAATTTTATGCCGAGGTTTTCATCCCAAAGTTTCCATAGAGTTAAATAGTGGGTGCTAGCAAACACCAGATTCATGGAGAAAATGTCTACGAATTGGTAAAGCAGATGAACAGATAGATTTGCTAATCCTTATTAATTTCCTCGCTTTAAAGAAATGGCTTAAGGAAAGGGAAATGCAGGGGCACCAGAAGGGAGCAGAGGGCTGTGGTTTCAGCTGTGAGCTCTAATGAAAAGGGGAGTCAATGAGGCAGAGAGGAGTGGGGGGTTGTTCCAGAGGGCAATGGTGGGACCCAAAGGAGGCTTTTTCACTTTCCGTGAATGCACAAACTGACAGGGTCAGCATCATAGGCCTGGAAAAGAGCAAAAAAAGCTAGAGGGGCACTGGGCCAGGCCAAAGGGAGGTAAAACAATGGTGGAGGTGGGGTAGAGAGAGCTGCACAAAACCCAATCTCTTTCAAATGTGCTCTTTTCTTTCCTGCTCCTATCTTTTCTCGGCATCTGATTGTCTAGCCACATGCAGGAGGCTGATAAGAGAGCACCCCAGTCCTAGAGATAGCATCCCTGCTTTCTGCTTTGCCTTTTTAAATCTTGTTTTGCCCATGCTGGCATGAGAGACGACCACATCCCCAGGCTTCAGACAGGTGTCCAGTAAGTGGCAGGTGCCTTTTTATCAGACGCTATTTCCATAATTGTTCGTCTTCCAAAATTTTTGCTGCTAAGCAAATCACAGATTTATAGATAGGTTTTATGGGGCAAGACACAGAAGTGGAATTCTAATGAGATACTTACCATCACATTTAAAATAATGGCCTCAGGAATATTTAGATGTCAACCCCTTTAGAGAGTCTCTGAGAAATCCAGAAATTAATTAGATAAGCCTTGCTAATGGACCGATTGGTCCATTGACTATATCTTCATGTATCTTGTTGACAAGACAGTGATGTTGACTGTATCTCTCTTTATTTTAAATCACAGCTATGAAGGAGTTCTGTTGTTTATAATTAAATATTTGGACAGAAAAGAATTGACAAGAATTAGGTTTCTCCATGCCATCTTTAGACAATCATCACCTTTTGAATCAAGGGCAAATCATTCAACAGAATGTCCTATTTTCTCATTTTTGCCTTGTCTTTTGTAATCATCAGCCGTTTGTCACTGATATCATTATGAATGTTGGCATGGCTGGCAGATGTCATGGTATGACTGATTCCAGAAGAGCTTCAACAAAAAAAGGATTTTTAGTAGCACCAGTGTAAACAAGAAAAGCCTGTCTTTGAATAGCTTTGGATTGCACAAGCACTATAGTTTACAAATCTACTGAAAATAGGGCTACATTTTTCCCACATTGCAGACCACATTTGTTATTTTAATAGAGAATATTTAAGGACCATATTTAGAAATACCAAAAATCCAAAATAGTCTCTCTTGTTAGAGGAAATGTTCCTTTGGGGGATGTGTGTGTGCATGCATGCATGCATATTGGGTTTTTGAATATGGATTTCCTACTTCTATAGGATCTTTGAAGGTTCTTTAGCAAGAGAAATTGTGTGTTTGAGAGGCATTTATTTTCATTGGACGCAGTCCTGATTCTGGGCATCCATTTTATTCAGGGCATCCCAGATATTTCAATCAACTCTCCACTGGACTGGATATGGTTGGATTAGCAGCAGACTGGCTGACATCAACAGCAAACACTAACATGTAAGTAGGTAAATGTGTTTTTGTGTAATCACGAATAATTATTAGTGAAGTTTCATAGTCTTCATTCTACCTCTCATGTGAAAATGTCTTTTATTAAGTAACCCCTAAAATAGTGATATGGATGTCAGACATACATTGCTGTTCACTCTAACTTAATAGAATATAGTGTTGATATAACTTATGCAAAGCTATACAACATTTTTTTAAACACAAAAAGGGACCTTTTTGAATTTTGGATTGATAATAATGTATACTGTAAAAGACAAATGAGATTAGATGTTATCTTTGAAATAGTGTTACTCAGCAATGTTCTTTATTTATTCAATACTAGAGGCCGGTGCACGGATTCGAGCACCGGTGGGGTTCCTCTGCCTGGCCTGCAGGGATCCAGCTGAAACCGGCCATCTGACATCCCCCAGGGGTCCTGGATTGTGAGAGGGCACAGGCCAGGCCAAGGGACCCCACCAGTGCACGAATTTTTGCACCAGGCCTCTAGTATGCATATAAGATCTTTGGTTAATCTCTTTCTTCCCTCCCCCTCCCCCTTCCCTCTGAGATTCATCAGACTGTTCCATGTTTCCATGCCTGTGTATTGAGTGTCTGCCCCCTGGTAGTCAGTGCATGTCATAGCTACCAGTTGAACTGCCAAACAGTTGCTTAGGCTTTTATATATATAGATGATAAATGACCATTGTGCACTAAGTCAATAATTGAAGCTCTTAACTTTACAAACATAGAAAAATGAGCAAACCTTTTAGAAGACATAATTTTTTCTCTACTTCATGTATAATCATAACATTTGTGAATGCAGGGTTTGAAAAAAGGAAATAGTTCTGTAGATACTATAATGGTGAATTATTTATTTGAGTTACATAAATAAAATGTGGCCATTACTGCATTTCAGGTTCACCTATGAAATTGCTCCAGTATTTGTGCTTTTGGAATATGTCACCCTAAAGAAAATGAGAGAAATCATTGGCTGGCCAGGGGGCTCTGGCGATGGGATATTTTCTCCTGGTATATGATATTACAACTTTTCTTTGTGTTTCTTTCTTCTGGTATGCAATGCCCTATTATGAACATGGGAAATCTTAAATATCTTGTTTGTACTTCTGCTTAAGTTCAATAGTCTGTATATTGATAAAAACAATGAGTGTCATTAAGTACACTTGACCATTGGCCATGCCTCTAAGCCAACTATCCCATGCTTGAACATTAGTTATTTGTGTTCAAAAGGAGCATAAACAAAGATTATATTTACCCAGGACTTCTATTGGGCTCCCACACACAGGATGTATGCATCATGTGGAACAAAAGAATAAAGATGCCTAATAAGAGAATTCACTCTCTGATGCTCTTCCCAGAATTAGCGAAAGGAAAAGGGCAGCCTCGTTTAATAAAGCATTCTCTGGTTGAGAATGCATGACAGGCAGATACTTAATAGATCCTAAGAACCCTGTTCCTCTCAAGCAACAAGCAGAGAAGCTGATTTACACTAATTTCAAGGAGGGTGGAGAGTGCCTATGAGGCAGTTTCTTAGAACTAAAGGAGAGGGTGATGATTTCTTCAGGAATTTTCTCATTCCTTCTCTTCTTTATCAAGCCATTCAGTCTCTCCCATCCTGCCTTTTATCGCCCTCCATTGCATTCTAAGCTCCAGTTATTTACACCTCTTTCAGCCAAGAGAATCAACCTGAAACAAAGGCCTGCGCTTGCTTCCCAGTGTGTGTGTGTGTGTGTGTGTGTGTGTGTGTGTGTGACCTTGGTTTGATGCAGAGAAGAAACAGAAGTTAGGAGGGCAGTGGGGAAAAAGAGTCAATGACCCATGGAAAAGAAACCCGGTGTGCAGATCATCACCTAATCAGTGCAAGAAGGAGGTCATCATAACGGGTGGGCGCTCCCCTAGGGGAGCCAGCTCCGCGCCTGCCATTGTGCCAGGCCTCTCAAAGGCCACATTGTGATCTCTCCTCAGCAAATCTACAGAGACAAGGGGATAATGAGGGAGGGAGAAAATAAAAAAACGGATGGAAAAAGAAATGATAAATGAGCAACAGTAGGCTTAAAATCAAGCAGCTTTACCTATAAGCTCAGATCTGCTATTTTATTTTATGTTTTTAAAGCTATTGCACTTTTTTTTTCAGGTGCTGAAGGGAAACCTGTTAGTTAAATTGTAGGGAAAATTAGCCTTTTCTTTATAAGTCATTGAATGCCAGCTGTGATGAATTTTTAGCTAGTCTTTATTTGTAGAAAAGTTAGTACTTAGTTTTTTCTCTGGAAAACCATCCCCTATTGAGGGAACTTTGTCACCATTGCCTAGAACTGATGCTCTTAAGTTCTTAAGGCTCTTAAGGCTGAAGGTATTTTTCATGAGCAATTACATAGGGTTCAGAGATCAACATTAGTTGCATGACTGAGTTGTCCCTGAGGGAGCCAGGAGCATCCCAGGATCTATTTTAATGGTTCCGAGGAGGGCAGAGTGAACAGATGCTAACAGCTGCTCATGTGGACCCTAAAAAGTTGACTAAAGGGGCTTGAGACAGGCCTAATTTACCTGGCTGGTCTTGAAACCCACCTGTCCCAGAGAAAGCATCATCTCTGGCAGTTGTGTTAAGCCAGTTATAGACTGAGGGCTTCCCCAACACCCTCATCAATGACAGCAAATGGTCAAGAAAAGGGGTTAGACAAGACTTAAGCTTGATCATGGGGCTCCTCCCTTGGCCCCAAAGACCTAAAATAGAAGCCATCGACGTCATGTTACAATGTAATGTAGACATTGCAAAGTAGGGAGGGTACAGAAGAAAAGCCATTGGCAACCTGTTTCTTCTCTGCTCTCCGTAGGCATTGCAGAGGAAAGGTTGATAGCATCCTGAATCACTAATACATGTCTTTCTAGGTAGCAGTCAGCTTTATTCCTGAAGTAAAGGGTCTTGCAATTTAAGGAGTGAGGAAAGGGGGAAATCGCACATATTACCTGCCTGAGATCTGAAAGTCCTGTTGTCTGGGACTTAACATGAAGAGTTAGGTCTGTAGCTGAATATATAGCTCAGCTGTTTGCCTTACGCCTCCATCTATAACGTCCAGAGGCTTCATGTTTCACGGAAAGTCCTTTGGGACTTAGAAGAAATCCGTTTATGATATGTCACCTATGCCTGACAACCAGAGAGACCCGAGCACTTGTCACTGCTCAGCGCGTCATGAAGAACTGAGGGGGAAAGAGGAAAGGCTTGGCTTAGTCACACACCTTCCCTATCTACAGGGTTTTCAGAATGACTCAGGGCTTGCTTTTGCATCTTTTTTTCTTGAAGATTCATGGGCAATAAGAGCATGCAGGACTCGTGCATCTGTCCTCCTACCTGTGCTGCACAATGCAGTCTGCTCTGTCCAGAGGCCAAAAGCCTCTTCATCCCTCTCAGGGATGCTGGACATGACAGAGAATGACTGAGGTGCAAACGGAAGAGTGGGAAGGCAGAGCTAGAAGCCTCTTGGACAAGTGTCCTGTGAAATGAGCTTTCGTTTTTTTTTTTTAATATATTTTATTGATTTTTTACAGAGAGGAAGGGAGAGGGATAGAGAGTTAGAAACATCGAAGAGAGAAACATGGATCAGATGCCTCCTTCACACCCCCTACTGGGGATGTGCCCACAACCAAGGTACATGCCTTTGACCGGAATCAAACCTGGGACCCTTGAGTCCACAGGCCGCAGCTCTCTTTGTCTTCCTCTCCTTTCTCCCTGGCCTGCCTGAGAAGAATGAGGGCAGCAGTTCTCCATGGGAGAATTTTGTCCCCAGTGTTTTCCCTCAGGGGACATTTGGCAATGTCTGGAGGCATTTTTTGGTTGCCACTTTGGGGGAGCACAGTGCTGCTGGCATCCGGTGGGTAGAGGCCAGGGATACTAGTAAACACCATGCAATGCACAGGACAGGCCCCCATAAGTAACTATCCAGCCCAAACTATCATTAGGCGCCAGAATTAAGAAACCATAGCTAGAGTGCAAGTTTCTTTAAAAGCTGCTCCATTTTCCAACAGCATCCTACACAGACTTTTAGAAAGGGTGTCTGCTCAGAGCAGGTCTGACCTAGATTCTGTTTGTCCCATGTCTCTGGGGTCCAGAAGAAGTAGGAATCGTCCTCATTCTTACTGATGACAAAGCCAGGATCTTGTTGATGACTGCTGTGTGTGAGGCTGCCTGCTTGTGTCAGAGCCCAGGGCTTATGGGGCAAAGATCGTGCCCTGTGTGGGCCATTCAACTGAAAACAGGGAGCTCTTTTGCTCTTGCCACGTGAAGGGAAGGGAACGCAAAGTACTCACGTAATGAGCGTGCCCCGCTTTGGGTGAGGGGGAGAGAGTACCTTTGCTCTGCCTCATGATCTTGATCTCACAGTTTCCATGCCCACATATTCATTTTCATGCTGAAGAATCTGTACTTTTTTCTGGTTAGCAAAAATCCTAACCTTTCCAACAATCCTGGGGAAAAGCTTACTCTTCTTTGCACATCAGATAAAACTCTACTTATTAGATACAAATTTTATTGTATGAAATTCTTGACACCCTGAGGATGACACAGAAAAATAATTCAATATGAACTTAAAGTTCCCTTAGTTGCATGTCATCCCATAAGTATAAAATAAGATTTTGTAAACTATTACAATTATATTTTAATAATATCTTTAAGAGGGAAGAACAATTTAGGGAGAATTAACAAATGAGTATGATGAGATGGGCTTAGATGTATATTCTCATTCTGTAAGACTTGTTGATTAACAGCAACTGATTTGTAGCAGTTCAAGTGCAAGGCATTTGTATGAGCTGAAATGAAAAGAAATGTCTTCTACATGAGGATGTAAGTAAGATTTTCCTAAGCCTCATGCAGAATGACTGACTCACAAGCTGGGAAAGAAGGCAACAATTCCTTAGTTTTTAAATGCTGCTTCAAAGAGCAGAATCAATTGCAGTTCCTCTTAGTGACAGAGATGGGTGTGGAGGGAGGACATCTGTCCCATGGTTGGGCCCAATGCTCCTTCTCTGGACCCTCTTAGCTAGCACCTGAGTCTGAGTATTCAGGTCAAGGATAGCCAATCAAAAGTTCTTCTCCTGTGTCCAAGGAGGACTCTGGGTCAGTGGAAATGGAATGTGGCTTGCATGTGAAGTGATGTTGATAATGACTAGAAAAGGTAACTATGTGTTGCTGTGCACCTTAGGTGGCGCCATATCTAACATGTATGCCATGCTGATTGCACGCTTTAAGATGTTCCCAGAAGTCAAGGAGAAAGGGATGGCCGCTGTTCCCAGGCTCATTGCCTTCACATCTGAGCATGTACGTGTTTCTGTTCTTTCCAAGTTTAAGGTTCTATTTTGTAAAGCCCGGGTTTACGCAATGATATTTAGAAATGCTTTATCCCCAGAGGTTCTCTTCCCAAAAGATCCTTTTTGGAAAAGAATTAGGGGAGAGAACAGCTGAATGGTACAATGGGTTGAATTTCTCTTTGAAATTCAGGGAAACTCTCAAAGAGAAATCAGGATGTTTTACCTGCAGTTCCTACACTTCACTTTTTAGTAATACAGTGGGGCCTTGACTTACGAGTGTCCCGACTAACGAGTTTTTCAAGATACAAGCTGTCTCTCGGCCGATTTTTTGCTTTGAGTTGCGAGCTAAAATTCGGGTTACGAGCCAGCTTCAGATACCCCACTGCTAGTTGGCGCAGCAAACGTCACAGTGAATGCCACAGCATCAGCCCAGCATCACGTGTCTCACTCGTTCACAATTGATTTGACATACGAGTAATTTGAGTTACGAGCTCCGTCACAGAACGAATTAAACTCGTAAGTCAAGGCCCCACTGTAATGTTGTGTGTTGGGGAAGGGTAGGAGGAGAGAAAGCAGACTGACCATGAACTCATTTGGACTATCGATATTACTGCACCTACATAACTCTAAAGTAGCCTGTTGATACAGACTTTGTGTCTTAAAATTCTGACCAGATATCCTACCCTCATGGTACCTTGAATCACTTTAATGTTAACCTTAACCAGAGGTTTTATCACTGTAGAGAAACGGCATAGTGATCTGTCATATGTGATCTCTCAGCCAAGCACAGGCTCCTACCTACCACCAGGCTGCTGGCCAGGCAGGATGCTGGGAGCTTGGGATTCCCATCTTGAATTCCAGGAGGTAGTATTTCATATTCCTTCCAGGGCCTTCAAAGAGCTAATGCCACCAAGGCATCGCAATAATTGTCCTTCCTGTTCACATAAATTGTATTAACAGCTCTGCTAGGCTGCCTGCTTCCTCTCACATACCTAAGACTGCTCCATCACAACCTTTCCTCAAAGTAGCCCAAGGTCTGGAAAACAACTGCCTCAAAGGTCAAGCAGCCCTTTGATGGTAAGGGAAATGGAAAATGGGAAGGGCAGGAGGGGTTTATAGGGAAACTGGAAGTTCCTGAAAGAGATGTCAGGCAGGAGAATCAGGGAATCATAGTGGGGCCTCAGCTCTACTACAGAACTTTTCTTTTTATGTTTTAAGGTATGTGTATGTGTATGTGTGTGTGTGTGTGTGTGTGTGTGTTATAACAAGGAAATGAAAGGCAAGTACAGGTTGGAAGCCAATGAGTACAATTCATAACCACAGCAGTAGCCATAGAATCAAAAGAAACTAATGATTTATGTTAACAAATTATCTTTAGCCATTGTTTTTAGTCATGTTTACCATAAACGTAGTGGCTTAAGACAACATGACTTCATTGGAGGTCAGAATGGAATGTGGGTGAGCAGGGTTGGGGTCCTTCTGGAGGTGGCAGGGGAGCACCCATTTCCTCTGTTCTCTCTGACTTCTGTTTCTCTCACCACATCTTCTCTGGTTCTGACTCTCTCGTCCACTCTTTCCCTTGTTAGGATCCTTATGATTACTTGGGTCTACCCAGATAACCCAGGTAATCTCCCATCTCAAGACCCTTAACTTAATCACATTTGAAAGATCCCTTTTACCATGTAAGGTAACATATTCCCAGGTTTCAGGGATTGGGATATGGACATCCTTGGAGAGGAAGACATTGTTCATTCTACTAGGCCTAGTACCCCCATCATCAGCTAATTTTAATTTCTCAGCTTCTCCAAAGGTAGAAAAACATGGTGCAATATTTTCTAATTACTGTTTCCCTGCAGTGGATTTGGACCCCTACATAGGTAAATGGTACTATATTCTTAGTCTCAAAAATTCCAGATGCTATTATATTGGGTATCTTTTTCTTTTGGCTTCTGTGCTGATTACACAACCTGAAATGAGGTTGATTAACCAACAAGCTGCCCTGTGCTCTCTGGTTTCTGAATGAGTTTCTTGGGCTCAAGCTTCATACAAATTGGCTTAACCTTACCCAGAAAGCTTGGGTCATGTAGCCTGGGAATGATTTTGCTATGCCTTATTTTCCTGATATCGAAAACTTGGAGTCTAATTCTTCATTTCTAAGGAAAGAAAGGTAATTCAGTAATACAACAACCATTTAATTCTCCCTTCTCTTTTTTGGATCTCTATCCACACACATAATTATGAAATAACATTTGAATTATAAACCTGCCCTAAAATACCAACTGGTTCTAACTGAAGGCTTAATTTTGACAAATGAACTGTTTTTTCTAATATCTTATATCTGGTAACTATTTGACTGTTTCCAACACCCTTCCAATTACATTAGCTCATTTGATTCTCACGACAATCTTGTGCAACAGGCAGAACAGAGATTATTACCAGTATTTTACAAATGAAGAGGCTGCAGTTAGCTATGTAGACAGAGATAGGATTAAATGGGTGTTCGGACTCCCAGACCAGTGAGGTCTCTGCCTCGACTACCATGTAGAAAACAGATTAAAAGTTTCAGCAACAAAGATTTGTACACCACAGTTCATCAATTGATTTAACATTTTCTACCTTCCCAAATCAAATTTCCACCAAGAGATTTTTCTTAATGTCAAGGTGATGGTACATTGTTACCTCCCCCAAAGAAAACACCTCCTCATTATCTCAGGGCTGAGCTGGAGGGGGTTTTCCAAGTTTATTGAAAGCACTTCTATGTCTCCTTGAACAGTTGATCCAAATCATTCTGGACAGGTGAGACAATAATTTGGTCAAAGCCAAGGAAGGGGAAGACGGGGGAAGGTGGAGGTGGTCCAATTCAACAAATATTTATTAACTATATGCTACAATAAAAATTTTCCCTCATGCAGCTTATGTTCTATTAGGGTATAGACAGGGGTAAACTAAATTAATATTTAATGCCACATGGTGACAAGAGAATGGGGTGGTATGGGCTATTCTACAAGATGGTCATAAAAGGTCTCTGTAAAAATGAAACATAGCAGAGACCTACCTCGAATGAGGGAAGGAGCTATATACATATCTGAGGAAGGATTTTTCAAGAAATGAAACAAAATACAAAGGCCCAGAGACAAGAACAAGTTGAGCAAGCTCACAGAAGACCAGAAAAGCCAGTACTACCAGATAGAGAGAGTGAGAGGTGGGGAGGTAGGACACAAGGTAGGGAGGGGTTGGGGGTAAAGGTAGCTAAGTACTGAGGGCTGTCTAAATATTATTGACTTCAGAGAGGAAGGGAGAGGGAGAGAGATAGAAACATCAATGATGAGAGAGAATTATTGATCAGCTGCCTCCTGCATGCCCC
>NW_005358043.1:26297-63338 GCF_000412655.1 Myotis brandtii | reverse complement strand
CCCCCCCCCCCCCCCCCACTGGGGATCCAGCCCGCAACTGGGGCATGTGCCCTGACTGAGAATGGAACTGTGATCTGCCTGGTTTATAGGTTGACACTCAACCACTGAGCCACGCTGGCTGGGCATGAGGGCTGTCTTAATAATCTTTGTGTTCCCTGAGCCCAGAAGAGGATTTCCCTGAAGCCCTGTCGTCCACTAGGCACTGAATCTGAGTCTCAGTTAAATATCTGGATGTGACTAACAATGGCTTGAAAGAATTAATGCAACTTTCCAAACTGCTTATCTAAATTGTAAAGAGGAAGAGAAACCAGCATGTCAAAAGACTGACCTGGTTTCTTTCAGAACTTTCCACCATTCTCCTTACTCTCCCACCATTCCTAAAGACAGGTCAGACTGACTGCACCAGGGCTGCATACAATGATGGAGCTCATGCCTGTGGGCTCTCAGCCTCATGCATTCTCCCTTTGGACAATCTCAACACACTCAGACCCTGCTTCCTTTTTACTTACAATTATTTCATGAGTATAAAATCCCATACTTATTTGCACATTTTAAATGTCAACTGAAACATGTATCCTGTGTCTAGATTAATTAATGATATTTTATTAAAAGATAAATTAGTCTTCATTTAGTATAAATTAAAAACATATAGGTTTTAACATCTATTGTCCTTGAATTGAAATATGCTTTTGTTCTAAATAAGCACTAGATTCTATCAGAGGGGCCAATTGTTATTTTTTTCCAAAATCAGGGAGGCAGAGGGGCATTCATGAGCTCATTCCCCAGCTATTCCATTGATGAACTGATTATTACAACAGTCTTGATGATTTGAGGGACACATCTGAATCCTTATAGCTTCCCATTTTTGTTCATAGTTCTCCTTTCTGAAGCCACCCAGAGCAGTCAGGCTATTCCTCTACTCCTGCCTTGGCATAGCCCTTCAGATATAAAGGCCGCACATATGCCACATGTCCCTCTTTATCTCTGCTTATGACCAAGTGTTCTCTGAGACGTCTCTAGAGTCTAGAGTGATGGCTAACATATGACACGCGTGTCAGAGGTGACACGCGAACTCATTTTTTTGGTTGATTTTTCTTTGTTAAATGGCATTTAAATATATAAAACAAATATCAAAAATATAAGTCTTTGTTTTACTATGGTTGCAAATATCAAAAAATTTCTATATGTGACACGGCACCAGAGTTAAGTTAGGGTTTTTCAAAATGCTGACACGCCGAGCTCAAAAGGTTCGCCATCACTGCTCTAGACACTTGGTTTCCAGGCTCCTCAGCAGCTAGGTTGCTGCTGTGCCCTGGTTCATCAACAAGTGGTTCCAAGAGATGTGGTGCTAAGGATTACAAATGATTCTCCATCAGCACAGAGAGATGGGCCATTTAAGCTGGCTTCCCAGTTTCTTCCTCATTAGGCAGTGTCTTTTTTTGTCTCTCAAGTCCCTTCCTCTTTATGGGTCCCTTGCTATTTTGTGGACAACATCTAGCTATTTCCCTGTTCCCTTTCCTGAAATACAAATGCGTTCGGTATCTAATTTTCTTTTTCATGCCTCATATCACCTTTGTTCCCCATCTTTAAGCTTTCTGTTTGGGCATGTGTTTGTCTTTAAGTGTGTGGTATTTGGTACAGTGATCAATTATCCTGGTTAATTGCTCCTCATTTGAGGATCCCTAGCCTTTCCCATTAAATACCAGATGAGACGACTTCCTCTCATTGACCAGGTGCACCAGATCTCTCACTTATCCCCAATTTGCCACTTGGCAGTTTAGTGCTTACAAGCTCATTCACTGAGGGGCCTCATTTGAGGCTTGTGCTTGCTCAGTGGGGCAGCTGTTTCCTCTGTTCTGTGCCCTCCTGGCAGGGAGTCTTAGCGCTGTTTTCGCCCTTTCCTGGGTGGCTTAGGGATCTGCTAAGTAAGCAAGAGAGACCACTATTTTTTTTTAGTGACGGAGACATGCATCTTTACAAACCCAATTAAGCTTTCTCTCCTAGTTCCCAGGTATCTTGGTAACAAATGTCCACTTTGTCTTTCTGAGGTTGTAAAATGAGGCTAATGGCCCTTTCTCATTACTTCTCAGCCACACTGGGCTTTTAAAACGCCTCTGTTCAGCGCCCCGTTAACTGGTTTGCATTGTTTGCTACTGTTTTAAATGTGATTTCCTCTTGTTTATAAGACACACCCCCTAGAAGTATAATAGCAGTTCCTACGCTGCATATTTAAGAATTCAAATAAGTCAAAAGTGGGCCTTTGAATAGAGAGCCCACTCAGGAACCATAACTTAAAATTCCAGCCAGCAGCCCTTTGGAGATGTAAATTGAGGCAGCGGCTCCCTCTTGGACGGCTTAATGATCTGTAGTTAATAGTAGGAGGCTGCTGAGCAGATGCAATACAGCTGGGCTTAAGTTAGCCTCTCAGCTTTCCACATTGCACAGTGATACAGCCATTAAAAAAAAAAAAAGATTCAGATTCCTATCCGGAATCAATAACCAAGAGCACAAAGATGTGGCCGTGCTTTGTCAGTGTGGCCTTTCCACGCAGCATTCTGCCCAAGCCAGGAACCAAGGCCTTCTTCCGGAGCCCAGCCCAGTCTGGGCAGTCACCTGCACAACACATAGCCCCTCCAACAATCCTGGGACAAAAGGTGCTGAATTTAAAGCCAATCTCTTCTCTTGAGTGCACACAATTCCACTGAACTTTGAGAGAAACTGAGTGTAACCTCTTGGTAGCAAAATAGAAGTTTGGGAGCCATACATACACAGCTGCTGGAGACAGTCGATGTGCGCTTACCCCTTGTATATAACATTGGCTTGGATTACTGTGTGTTGGAGTAGCAAGTCCTTTTACAATTTCCAGGGGCTTAGTATTTCACTTAAAAGTCCAAGTGAACTCAACAACAATAGCAACAAACAAACAAGCAAGCAAACAAACAAAACATCTATTCAAGAATGGTCAAAGGACTTGTATAGACATTTCTCCAAAGTGGCCAATAAGCACATGAAAATATGCTCAGTATCACTAATCATAATTATTAGTGATACTGAGCATTGGGGAAATGCAAAGCAAATCCATAATGAGGTATCACTCCACACCCATTAGAATGACTAGTCTCAAAAAAAATCCAGAAAATAATTATTGACAGGATGTGTAGAAACTGGAACCATGGGGCAGTGCTGGTGGGAGTGGAAAAATGGTACAGCTGATGTGGAAAGCAGTATGACAATTCCTCAAAAATAGACTTACCATATGACCCAGCAGTTCACTTCTGAGTATACTCCAAAGAATTAAAAGTATGGCTCAAAGAAATATCTGCACACCCATGCTCATACTACATTAGCCATATGGACAAAAGGTAGTAGCCACCCAAGTGTCCATGGATGGATGAATGGAAAACAAAACGTGATGTATATATACAATGGATATGATTCAGCATTGAAAATGAGGGGAATTCTGACATAAGCTACGACATGGATGAATCTTGAGGACCTTATGCTCAGTAAAACAAGCCACTCACCAAGGGTAAATAGTGCATGGTTCCACTTACATGAGGTTCCTAGGATAGCCAGATTCATAGAGACAGAAAGTAGAATGGTGGTCTCCAAGGGCTGTGGAGAGGGAGGAATGAGGAGCTGTTGTTTCATGGGTAGAGTTTTAGTTTTGCAAGATGGAAAGAGTTCTGGAGATGGATGGTAGTGATGGGTGCACAGCAACATTAATGTACTTAAGGCCACTGAATTGTGCATTTCTAAATGATGAAGATGGTAAATTTTATGTTATGTAGATTTCACGACAATTTTTTAAGCCCAAGTGAAGGATGCCTTCTTCTCGCAGCAATCCAGGCTTTGGAGGCACAGGTTAGAAATAGGAGAAATGAAAAAAAAAATAGCTAAGGGAGTGGATTTTGACTTTATATGCAGCTAATTACTAATATGCTTTTTTTACAGAGTCATTTTTCTCTCAAGAAGGGAGCTGCAGCCTTGGGCATTGGAACAGACAGCGTGATTCTAATTAAATGTGATGAGAGGTGAGCATGAATATGCAACCCTTGTTGGTTAGCAATTTGCAAATTCCACACATGTGTATACCTTTTAGTCTGAAAACAGGTGATGACCATGGGGGCAGAAAACCTGGCTGCAATCCTGGCCACCGCCATTCACTTTCTTTTTCACACCAGCTCTTGCTTGGAGTCATGGGATGGTGTCCCTCAGTGCCACGGAGCCTTCCATGGCCCTTGACTGAATCAGAACCTTTGTTAAATCTATCAAAATATTCTGCATCAAGACGGTGCACAAGGACATTCATCAACACCAACCACTTGATCACTGATTTATGGTGATGTCATCATTCTAGGAACCCTGGATGGTGTGCACTTGATGGAGTAATTACAGAAGGGGGTGGCATTTTAGCGAGTAGGGAATAAATAATGCCTCAGCAACTCGTCAGCTTTGTGCTGGAACCAAAGAAGAATCCATGTTTTCATTGACACCCATCCCTTCATAGGCACTCTGTGAATAGGTGGGGAGGGGAAGGGGAAAGGAAGATTTAATAGCATTTTCAAGATATTCATGTACATTATCATTAGCCTGTAGCTTGGAACCTATAAAAATTAAATTAACCACTTATTTATTGGTATGAATTTATGGGACAGACATTTATGATTGCCCACCATACCACTAAGCTCTAGAAAAAGATAAGGCATAATCCCAGTGCCCTGACAGAATATGATCTAAGTGGAGAGTTGGAGTAGCATCAGAAGAGACATTGATATGGTTGAATTGTGTGGCCCAGCGTACACATTGTATACATTGGTAAGGTTGAAAGGTTTCATGCAGCAGCGAGGGCTTGAGCTGGATTTTAAAAATTGGAGATGAGTTGGAAATGGGGGTGGGGGTGGGGACAATAGCAGAAGATTGAGTACCACCAGCAAAGCCACAGAAGTAGCAATGAGCTTGTGGGGCTCCAGGAGGGGAAGGGGACAGCCATAGCAAACATGTCTGGCCATGTGGGATTTTGAAAACTCAAAAAACCAAACTGATTAATAAATAGCCACATCTCCCTCTGGAAGATAAAGTTACAATAGCCTGCCATGTTCTTGTTCACACCTTTATATATTGCCAGAATTTGTTTGCAAGGAGTGCACATTACCTCTACAATGAGAAAAAACAGTGATGTTTTATTTTTTCTTTTTGGGGATAAAAAGCTAAACTTAGCATTTGAACTTGATGAGTCTGGACACCAGGTAACTTGCAAGCATTTTTATCTGCCAAGGGCATGAGTGAAACACCCTTCAGGGAGCAAGGAAGATGAGAGACTGGTCAGTGACTCTAGCAGTAAGATGGGCGTGAACTGATAGAGAGGACTGGAGTGAGGTGAACACATTCTGAAAAAGGAACCACTTTATACTTTTAAGACTACCAGTGTTCCTCACTATCAGGTACTTGAGGAGAAAATTGGCACAGACACAAAATTTGCTAACTGGGGATAAAAATTTAAATAACAAAACATTTCCTTAATCTGTAGCCAAATGGTTGTAAGTAATGAGCCTGGAATCCAGGGAAGAATTGTCTGACAGGCCATGTTTTTTCCAATTTGTAGGTGTTCTTTAAATTTTTTGTGAGAGAGAGAAACATCGATGAGAGAGAATTATTGATGGGCTGCCTCCTGCACGCTCCCTACTGGGGATCAAGACCACAACCTGGGCACGTGCCCTTGACCGGAATCGAACCCAGGACCCTTCAGTCCACAGGCCAACTCTCTATCCACTGAGCCAAAACGGCTATGGCTTTGTAGGTGCTCTTGAGTTGAATCCCAGTGGGAAGATAGATTATCTGGGAGAACAGAGGAGGCTCTTGACTCCACTCCTTATGGCACCAATATTGCTTCTACTCCTGTGAAAATCAGGCTGTGACCATGGAAATAGCCTTGGGAGGAGTCCACTAAGCCTGCCCTCCAGGTATTTAGGAGAGAAAAGGCTGAGCTGGGGACACTGTGCGTAAATTAAATAAGAGTCCATAGACAAAACATAATTTTGAAAGGCATTATGGGGAGTCAGAGAAGGCTTAGCTAAAGGAACTAAGTTCTCCTTGTCTCGGGACCCTGTGCTTTTTATTAACACAATTTGTCCTAAGGCGAGGTAGATATACACTTCAAGGGGTAGGGTTAGGTACAGAATCCATTGTCAGATTAGAGGAAATGCCTCCGGCTGTTCAGGTGTTTGGCCAGTAGGAGGCAATAACATGTAGATTGAAATGCCCTGACCTGTCTGGCAGCAAACAATCATTTATGCATCCTTTTCAGTTTTGGGGAAATGCATCTCCAGATGATTCAGCCCTGCTGACATGCTGGAACTGGCTTCTGGCACTTAGTGCCCTATAGCGTTTTACATTTACTGTTTCATTTGATCCTCATGTAAACCTTGTGAGGCAGGTGAGTACAAGGACGAACTAAGTGCTTCAAGTACACACAATTAGCACAAGGTTTGGAGCAGGAGCCCCGTTTATTCTGTCTCCTCATTTCAAATGTTTAGCCACATTCAGCTGCTTCTCAGAGCCTTATCTAAGGCATAGTGCAGTGACTCTTCCTAAAACTGGTAAGTCATTATCACTGATGTTGTGTTGCTATTAACAGTGATCATAACATTAGTCACTTTCTAACAGGAAGGACTCACACATCCTTTCCTCTTTGCGCTCGTGTCTCTGTGAACAGAGCCAAACTCTCCTCACTTAGGAAAGGCTGGTAGAATTACTACAAGTGCAGCAGGTCAATGAGCAGGTCCCCAATGACTCAAGCACCCCATATGTGCCCATTGGAATGCCTGCCTGGAGGAACACACGCTGCAGGAACATGCCCCTTTAGGTAGGATGGGTAGCTTTCTCCTTCAGAGCCATGAAGGATAGCCATGAATCTGAGTCAAAAATCCACACATGATGTAATCCATGTATTTTGCCCTTCCCACAAGGAGAGGATTTTTCCTGCCGGCAGCTCTAGCTGGCATTGTGGGATTTCCCCAGGCAACTTTATGCAGTTATCTGACCCTATAGCATCATGTGAATTTTCAAAGGCTACTGCTAATCGGGAATTTAATGCAAAACTGCAACATTCAAAGCAGCAGTCTGGTTCAAGAGGCATCACTTTAATGTTGCTTTCTTACTAGTAAACACCAACAACTAACAGAAAGCAGCGTTACAGAGCCGGTCACCACTTATCTGTGAGCCTAAAGGTTGGATGTGTAAACATTGAAGAACTTTTGGCTATAGAAATGCTTTTAGAACAGACAGAGGATGCGACAGCTGCCATCCACAGCTGCCCTGCACCGAGAGATGCTGGGCCGGAAAAGCCAGGACTGGCCAGACAGCTCCTAATCCTCAGAAGAGCCTGCTGGTCGTCGCCCAAGGTACTTGCCCACAGCACACGGGCAGGCAGGGCCGCATAGGGGAGCTCCTTCTGCTCGCTGCCCCAAGCCATGCTGGCTCAAAACCATGGGTCACATGAAAGTACTTGGCTAGTATGTTACCCAGTATTTAAGTTAAACGTTCCATTTCTAAAACAATATTTCTTGGAGCTAGGTCTACACGCTTCAGCATCACCCTGGGTGCTTATTAGAAATGCAAATCTTACGCATGTTTGTCTACTAACTATGTTAGTATGTATCTTCCTTATTGGCATGTGAGCCCTGGAGAGTAGAAACTGGATGTTTACCCAGTGTATAGGGGTGGGCAAACTTTTTGACTCGAGGGCCACCATGGGTTCTTAAACTGGACCGGAGGGCCGGAACAAAAGCATGGATGGAGTGTTTGTGTGAACTAATATAAATTCAAAGTAAACATCATTACATAAAAGGGTACGGTCTTTTTTTTTTTTTTTAGTTTTATTCATTTCAAACGGGCTGAATCCGGCCCGCGGGCCGTAGTTTGCCCACAGCTGGTTTAGCACATAGTAAGTGCGCAATAAATACTTGTGGGATTCATTAATTCCTGGGTCTTATAACTGACTGACTGAATCAAAATCCCTAACAGCAGGGCCAAAGAATCTGTGTTTTAAAGGCACACACAGCCCTAACCAGTTCAGGATACAGGGTCGGCCCCTGGACTGAAGGGTCCGGTGCTCCATTCTGGTCAGGGGCACATACCTCAGTTGCAGGCTCCATTTCAGCTCTGGTTGGGGTGCGTGTGGGAGGCAATCAGTCGATGTGTCTCTCTTACATCAATGTGTGTGTTTGTTTTTTTTTTCTCTCTCTCTCCCTCCTTTCCATACTCTCTAAAAATCAAAGGAAAAAGATAAATATCCTTGGATGAGAATTAACAAAAATTAAAAATAAATAAAGGCACACACAGGTGGTTTTTATGTGCACTAAAATTTAAAAACCATTATTCTAAAGTATTTCAGCCAATTCTAACATAAATGGAAAAATGAAAAATTTTGTCTCCAGAAGCCCCCACACTAGCTGTCTGGTCAAAGAATAAAGTAAACACAGTAATGTCATCCTTGAGTTAAACTTTTGCCCTCTAATCACACACCTCCAACGAATGTTGAGCTGCCACCTGCAGTGTGCCAGGCTCTGGGTTCTGAAGTGGACAAAACAAATATGGGAGTGGCAGACAGAGTACCTTTATTTTGCTTAATAATAGCCCCAACGTGTAAGAGTAGTAATGTTGACAATTCAGATACCAAAGGGAAGCCATAAAGTGCTTTCTTTAAGTGAAAAGGTGAATAAAGACAATAAGCTATTTTGAGAGAGAGAGAGAGAAAGACCACATTTACTTAACTTTTATTACAGTATATTGCCTAATTGTTCTATGTTATTATTAGTTGTTTATCTCTTACTGTGCCTAATTTATAAATTAAACTCTCTCATAGGCATGTATGTATAAGAAAAAAACATAGTGTATATATAGGGTTTGGTTCTATGCAGTGGAGGTCTTGGAATGCATCCCCATGCCTAAGGGGGGCATATTGCATTTGATAAGCTTGCCCCTTCCTGCTGCCTCATAGCTCACCAATACAGAAATGGAACCAACTGTATGTTCATCACTGTTTTCCTGGAAGACTTGAATGACACCTCTGATCCATGAAATTCAGATATTATCTTAAAGAATTTATCTTATCCTAAAAGACTCCAATCTTCCCAAATAGGTTTCCTGTATCTTTGGCCCTTCGAGTTTGTGCCGGAAGCTGCTCATTTCATTTCTAATGACAACCAGCTTTTTACCAGCTTTTGATCTTGGGCAGTCACGTTGCCTCTCTTGGCCTGTTTTTTCATTTGTAAAAGGAGACAATTAAACTAGAATCAGGTTTGAGCCCCTTTCAAATCTAATGTGCCTTAATCTGTGATACCTTACTGCCTAAACTTAACAGAACATGATTAGATGAGGAGATAGCGATTGTCAAGCTAGTCCACCTCAAACTTCGCAAGGCAGACAGGTGATTGGTTTTAGTAGACCAGGTAAAATTGGGAATTTGTAAACAATTTCTGGGAATTCTCTCAATTTCCATATACTACAAAGGCACTACAGTAAATGTAATGTGCTTAGAACTTTATATAAAAGATAAATATCTGCATTTCCTCTGAAAGGTGAACATTTTGCTTATAGCAGGCCTGGAGTGAGGTGTTTCGGCAGTCTGGCCTAGGAGAGGTGAAAATCACTCCTTCCAGGTTGCTCCCAGGCTAAGCTGTGAAGTGAAGAGAGAAACACAGGGAGCGAGATGTCCTCCTCACCTCTGCACTCCCTCTGTCCCTCCTCCTGTCCCCGTTGCATAGAAGTTCCCCAAAGGTGGCTGCTCCGAGGTGGAGTGCATCCTTTGTACCTAATGCACATTCAATGCCTTTGTTCGTTACCCCCTGTCTGACTAATCACTATTAACTTGTCCATTACCATCGCCAGGTAATTGCCTTTTAACTGCTTTTCTTTGGCAAACAACTTCGCATAAATCAGTGGTTCTCAATGCCTTCAGGCCTAATGTCTGCTTTATATTCCGACTATTTGCAGCACCTCCTTTATTAGCCTGAAATGAAAATTGTAGAAAATATAACTTACCTGCTCACTATATAATGCACAAAGTATGTTTTTAAATGGAGAGATGGTAGCACAATAACAATAAAATAACATTTCAATATGCAAAACCTTAGGCATGGTCACACTAGGAGATGTAATGAAGCAGCCCAATTCTCGTGCTATATCTGGAGTCACAGGGACAGCCACGGATGGACTATTGAACTAGTGACAAATACTACTACCCCTCTTGCTGCTCACTAAATGCTAGTAGCACCCTCCCACCATTTATTGTTCCAACCTCCTCCTCATAATGTATTTCTCCAAATTGCTTTAAAAAAACACACCTAGATCAAGGACCTTGCTGTGAAAAGTTTAACCGGTCTAGCAAACTCAAGAGAGCTGTGTTGGTTGAAAGAATATTTCACTCCTCCGGGCCTCTGTACCTACTCTGTCCGCCCTTTGCCTGTACTTCCCCAAACGTCTTAGATAGGAATGTCACAATACATAACAACAATCCCAACAACAAAAGCTAACATTTATTGAATGCGTCCCATATGTCAAATACTTTTAAAATACTTTGCATTTATTAACTCATTAAATCCTCATAACTCTATGAGTGATATTATTGCCACTATGTTCTAGGGTTAGTAATAATAATACACACAGGGAAATTAAGAAACTTGACTAAGATCACACAGCTAGCCACATCTGGCTTCTTGGAGAAATCAACTCCTCTGGTTGTTATAATAGTGGAGTTTTATAGCAAGCAAAGCACTATTTGTGTTTTTATTTTAGGAAAGAAGCATTATGGGGATGAAAGAATGTTTTTTCTCCAATTCCTGCTTGAAATTTGAGTTTATGAGTTCTTGGCCTGCTTCATGATTTTAGCACTTAGCATGTAATTAGGTAGCTTTTTGGCTTAATATTTCATTCAAAGGCTTCAGAATGCATTTTCTCGTCTTGGCATTTTGTCTGTATGTGAAATTGCAGGTCCATCCATTAGAAGATTTGAAATACAAGTCTTTTTCTGCACTCTCCCTCCATTGCCAAATGTCTTGCTCCAAAGCAGCCTTGTTTTAACCGAATTAAGAGGATGACCTGAAAAGCAGGGTCTGTGCCGAGTGCACAGTGGTCAGGAGTCCCCGGAACCTGCCAGCTACTGCAGCTTTGCATCATTCAGGGAGGAAATGCATTTCTTTCTGAAAAGAGACGAGAGTTGTTTAAACTGATTATTATTATCAACGGTTTAGGGTTGGATTTTTACCCTCGTGTTGCCGCTTGTCAAGGACAAAAAAAGTAAATTGTTCAAAGCAAATCTATAATCTATTTTTCCTTTCAGGGGGAAAATGATCCCATCTGACCTTGAAAGAAGGATCCTTGAAGCCAAACAAAAAGTAAGTTTTTGTAGGGAGCTTCATCTAGCCCATGACAAGCTAAGGATACAAATCTGTAGTCCGATCCAGTAGAGAACACACTTCGGTTTTATTATTAAAAAGAGGACCTGAACCTCAACCTCCCAGCTTTAATGCGAATATGGAATTTTGCATCTACTCATTACTTATGTCTCTGGTTTGTAGACCTGTATTTCTAAAGGTCTAAGTTGCTGAATAAATAACATCCACAATAATATTGTAGGAGTTTCCAAAGCATTTGTCTTCTTGTGTGAAGAGACTTGGCATCAAGCAGACACATGTGAAAGATCAGAAAGTGGAAAATATCAGAATTCTAATGCAGCGTGTCAGTTACTGCTGTGAGGTTATTGGAAAGGGGCCATTTTTTTCCTGCCTATACAAATACTGGTATGCCTGGCTCTCTAAACGCCTTCTTTTTCAGAAACCATTTAGAACTCTTTAGAAGTAATAAATTCTGGAGACCTGCTACAGAGTCCCACAAAGCTCTGGAAAGTCATGTACATCCCTGGATGGTTCACAAGTCAGAGAGCTTATTTCTAGAATTCTCTTAATTAAATTTCCACTGAATATAACCTACGGGTTCTAGTTCAACGCTGTAACACCTTTTGATTATTATGAACTCAGGAATAATTATTTCTATTTATATGCCTTTCCCCCCCTATAAATTGGCAGTGGGAGGTTCCCCTTGTTCTTGTACTAGAACTACTTCTTGTAAGGTAAATCACAGATTAGGCCTTTGCTGCCACCTACAGACTGACTCTGTAACATCATGTTGTAGCACGTGGAGTAACATGTTCATCTATTTGAGTCATTCTTCTGCCTTCTTTCAGCAGCCATCTCTTATTTCAATCAATTCCATTTAGCCAGGGCCAGACAGACTGAGAACTACTAACATGCATAAAGTCAGGGGTTATTGTTTAGCTCCATATGAATCCTCTTCTCTAAGACTCCAAATAAGTTATCTGAGGATTTTCCAAATAGGAGTAATGAGCTGGTTGGAGTTCCTTCTCATTGTTCTCTTTTCTGCTGATTTATTAAGTTGAGGTCCTTTTTTATGAACAAGAAAGACTAGAAAGTTAGCAAAGGGTAGGAGGAAAGGCCAGAAGACATCCCTAGAAAATATAAATGACTGGTGAGCACCACAAAGGGTATTCACCTCTGGGTCCAGCGTAGCCTCTTCTGAGAACCAGAATGTCTTCTGTTCCCGAGGAATGGCCTGGAGAACTCCAGCAGTCCTGGAGCGTGAATATTGTCCCTACCAGGCTCTGAGGTTTCAATGGCCTTTCTGATGGCTCCAAAAATGCACCTGTATGAGAGGGGGGGATTTCCTTGTTTTTGCCAGCTATTTTAAAGAATCTTTGAACCCCTGTTTTACATGTCTTGGGGCTTTCTCATTTGCATAGGGATTTGTCCCTTTCCTTGTGAGTGCCACAGCTGGGACCACCGTATACGGAGCATTTGATCCCCTCTTAGCTGTCGCTGACATTTGCAAAAAGTATAAGATCTGGATGCATGTGGATGTAAGTATCCCATAGGCCTGCCGCTAAAATGTCCTTGCGCATTTTTCACCTGGGGCTCATGGAATGAAATTTGTTCTTTCTCTTTCTCTCTCTCTCTCTCTCTCTCTCTCTCTCTCTCTCTCTCTCTCTCTCATTTTCGAATGGTAATATTTCAGCTTTTAATAACTGAAAAGACAAAAATAGCTCATAATTGACAAAATATACAAATTCACTGGAAGCAGTCTGAGGTTGCTTATGCCTTAATGTTCCCAACATGATAATATTCTTATTTCTTTGGCCAGTACCTGAGCTGAGCACTTAGTTCTTAATCCATTGAGCCATAATGTCCTTTGTACACACACACAGCACACACAGCCATAATGTCCTTTGTACACAGCTTACTGCCCTGCAAGAATGCTCACATGGATAAACAGGAATTGCATTTATATAGGAAACCCAAAGGTTCAAAAAACTCAAGTCAGGTATTTATATGTACTGAGAAGAAAACAGACTTGACAGCTTGCTAAGAAATACCTACCACCACATTTCCAATTCTTAGCTTGATCAGCTAAGGTAAACTAGATGTGAGAATTTTGACTGTAGGCTTAGTCACACTAAAAAAAAAAAAAATGCCCATAAAAACATTTTCAAATAAAAAACTGTCAATTTTTAAAAGGACAAATTGCAGGGATTTAAATTTAGGCCAGTATTTTTCAAAGTGTGGCTCAAGATTAGCTGCTATCTGCAAACTGTTAATGATCCAGGATTGAAATAAGGAGTTGGTTTCAAAATATCGCTAAGCACAGTATTTGGTAAAGCTGACATTTTTTTTTTTTAATTATTGTGTGGCTTTCTCAGTGAAGGAAGCATAAGCTGATTCTGGTGCAAGAATGTTGGTGAGTAGCACTGACTTTAGGTCATCCTGGTTTTATTTTATGATAAGTATTCAGAGAAAATTATTTCACCTCTCTTTAAGAGCAGAAAACATTTAGAGGCTAAGCTAGATAAATTTCTATTATTCCAGAGGTATAGTTTGCATAGTAATTACCACACTTCTTTTCCTTCCATGAGTCACAATGTGAGTTGTGCATTAGGCTACCAGAGACCCCTATGTTTTACACATGAAGACACTGAGAAAGGATTGAACAACTTGAGTACCTGCAGTGACCTGGTCTCGGAACTGGGAGTCTGTTAAACCTTGCTAGCTGATTCAGGAAGACAATTACCCTGACTGCTTTAAAAATAGCAATGTCTGTGTGTCCTACGCTAGCAGATGCTGTGGTCTCTCTTCCAGGATTGTAATTACAACAGAGCTGGGAGGTCTTTTAACCAATTGTATTAGCTTTCTTTGAAACATATCAAGTTTACTACTTATTCTCTTTAATGTTTATACATTCTATAATTAAGCTAAAAAATCTTAAAAAGATTACACATTTGGAAAAGAACTGAAATTACAACAAAGTGGGGGGAGCAATTATACACTAACAGTGGTGGTTTTTTTCCTTTAAAATAATCCCAGAAATATTTTTTACCCACAAAGAAGGTTAATATCTTCCAATGAATCTCTATCTTGACGTCCTATTTTTAAAGATTACTCTACCAGTTCAAATCTTAAAACTTGAGAAAAAAATTTAAGGGCCATGTTCTAATTGCTTAATTAACTGACTAGTACAAATCTCTCCTGCTTGCTGTTTTGGTGGTAGGTTTTTTGTTTGTTTGTTTGTTTGTTTTGCTTTTGACAGAGAAATTAGCTTATCCAAAATCACACAGCAGTGAAATTATATTGTGAAGCAGCCGTGTCCTCCCTTTGGATTCATTCAGAATTGTCAAAAGAGTTTTCCTTGCAACTTGGAAGATGTTTAAAGGGTCCCCAGCCCATGTTCTCAACTCTACACTGTACAGATAATAGGTTTCCTTGCTCTGAGATGAGGAGCTTCACTAGGACTGAGTGCTGACTGAGCTTCACTAGGACTGAGTGCTGACGGGCTGTGGGGAGAATCTGTCTCTTTCTCTTGCAGACTGAGGGAAGGTGGCCCCGATGTGGCTCCTTACACCATATAAATGCGAGATGGAGTGTGAAACCTTAGAATAGACCCCTAATTTAAACTTTGAAAATCTACTTTAATTGATTTAGACTCCCAGTTCCGAGACCAGGTCACTGAAGGTACTCAAGTTGTTTAACCTTTTCTCAGTGTCTTCATGTGTAAAACACAGGGGTCTCTGGTAGCCCAATGCACAACTCACTTTGTGACTCATGGAAGGAAAAGAAGTTTGGTAATTACTATGCAGACTATACCTCTGGAATAATAGAAATTTATCTAGCTTAGCCTCTAAATGTTTTCTGCTCCTAAAGAGAGGGGAAATAATTTTCTCTGAATACTTATCATAAAGCCAGGATGACCTAAAGTCAGTGCTACTCACCAACATTCTTGTACCAGAATCAAAGCCACACAATTAAAAAAAAAAATCTAGAAGGTGGCCAACCCCTAAGTTGTCTGGGGTCAAGGAGACGCTCACTGTTCTGAAAGACACCAAACTATAGAAGTTTAAGCAATGAAAAACTTCTACCTTTTTCCTGGTATGATCTTCCTTTTTCAGGCCGCTTGGGGTGGGGGATTGCTGATGTCCCAAAAACACAAGTGGAAACTGAGCGGCGTGGAGAGGTACACACATTTTTCTTGTTCACAGTGTTAAGTGTGAAAGCTAAATGCTGAAAGCAAGTTACACCCGATCTCTAAGAGCTGTTGTATACAGGTGAGCCCGTTCTGTGCAGTCCTTGTGTGCCTTGCCTTGTGTGGTCATATATGTGTAAATACCATGTGTAATCAACAAAAAGAAACCAGAGCCTATATCTAATGGCGCAGGGGGAATATCTCTCAGACACACAGATTCCCAACTGGGGCCCACGGTTCACCAGAGAAATCAGGAATGACCTTTCTAGGATCTCTGAACCATCCACCAAAATTGTTTAAAACTTTCCAAGGGAGACCTATGGCTTTTGGGTTCCATGAAGGATAACATCCACTGCTTTAAAGAAACCAGTAAATAATTTGGCAAAGCAAATAAACACCTTGTAATTTATGACAGGTTTGGGTTTCAATGGCCACTTTACTTAAAGTGGAACACGCTTTTATTCCCATGATATTTTTTTTCTGATATAAATCTGAGGGATGCTGCAAAGCACCTTTATTCAGAAACTAAGCAGTAAATCATTGAGAAAAAGCCCTAAAACACAAAAGAGATATTATTTGATTAGTGTAAAGCATATTCAGATCCAAAGCAAACAGAAAACAAAAATCATAGAATGAAAAACCAGCCTTGGGCTCTGGACCACGTGCAGAGGGAGCTCAGAGTTCCCTGTTCTCCCATCACAACACCGCAGGTCAACTGCGGTGGTGAGCTCTGACACTCCAGGCAACTGAGCAGGCCTGAATTCAATGGAGGCTGCCAGATTCCCAGCATGCCCTGCCAAGTAGCCAGATGCCGCCCAGGAAAAGCTTTCCACTGGCTCTGCCCCCGGACAGCTTGGCACAATTTCTGTTCCAGGATGAGGAGTCAGGCTGGTGGCACTCGGGAGCATCTGTCCCCACTGGTCCTGCAGGGCAACCAGGCCAGAGCCAATACCCAGGGAGTCTGGGAGTAGAGAGAGGAGTGGGGTTGCTGAGGCGGAGTCAGGGGCACCCTGCCTCCTTAGTGAAGAGAAGACTGGGAAGACTCGACATAGACCAGCAGGGTCGCTGTTCCGAGTCACTGCCCTTGCTCTGATTGCAGGTGCCTGTGGGTGTGGGTGGATGAGGACGGGCCTGTCCCTTCCTACAAGGAGCCACTTCTAGTCTCTGCTTCTGGTCCTTCAGGGCTTCTCACAGGCCTCACTCCTTTTCTCATGAAGATCTGCTCAAAACCCAAAACTTAAGAAGGAGGCAATGAACTAAGCAGGGAGAGGCAATGAACAAAAGGGAACAATTGAGGAGGTGCCTGTTTAAATGATCAGAACAGGAATTAAATTCATGTGATTTCGACAGAAGTGTTCTGTACACAGTACCTTCTCTTTTCTGAGTTTCTTTGTGACGGGCACAAAAAGTGAGCATCTGTTATTCTACCTTTAATGCCACCTGGGACTCTGAATGCTAAAAGCCATGCAGCATCCTACGCTGATGATGACTTAAAAGCTGCTAAATTACCTTCCCTGAGCCTGGGAAAAACACACCCACGCACCTTGGCACTAAAGACTGTTATTTGAGAGCAAGGCTTAGAACACTCGCAATGGAACAGAGTCCTCTGCCACTGCCGCAGGTCTTGCAACCATATAGTAATGAACTCTACCCAGTGGAACAGCCAGACATGAAGTCCTAAAAACGAGGGACTGATGGTGTTTTGCTTCAATTCCCTCCATTTATCTGAGATGATCCAACAGGCTGACTTATCATCCGCCAAAAGCACACTTTCGTTGGTGAATAAGGTTGCAGGGCCCATGGAAACCCCTGGGCATAATGTGCATGGGCACAAATTTAGGAAAACAATTGGCCTCACTTGGGGTATCATGTTTTCCCAAGCGTTAGGACTCACGCTAAAGTGGAGGAAATCCATAGTTGATTTTTGTCCCCAAATCCAGAGGTTTCCTCATGGTCACCGGGATCCCAGAGTGCTGTCCTCATAACAAAATGGTACAAGCTCCCAGAGCCCTGCCTGGCATCCCCTTCAAGAACCAACCCAATTCTCAGAAAGCAATCCTCTTCCTCGCTAGCACCGTGCAAATGGCCAGAGATGGTGTCACTGAGAGTGCGTGCCAGGAGCCCCCAGGCTCCAAAGTCTGCTTCTGTGCACTGTAAACGAACTATTCTTTTTTAAATACACCTCTATTGACTTCAGAGAGGAAGGGAGAGTGAGAGAGAGAGAAACATCAATGATGAGAGAGAATCACTGATCAGCTGCCTCTCCCATGCCCCCCTACTGGAGATTGAACCCACAACCCAGGCATTTGCCCTGAACCATGACCTCCTGGTTCATAGGTTGAAGCTCAACCACTGAGCCAAGCCAACTAGGGTTAAACTGACTTTAACCCTCCCCCAGCAGGCTGGTACATGAATCCACTACTATGGTCCGCTCTCAAGGCTCTCGGGCCCAGCTGAAAGTTCCGGTGCATCTTCTGTCCCGTTACCAATTTTGCCCTCACTTCCACTCCAAGAATCAGAGGTTCCAAAATTCAACTCACTAGTTGTAGAACCTCCTCCATATGCAAGCCTCGCACTAGGCTCCATGAGAGCACAAGGATGAGTATGATAGGAAGCCTGTCTCCAAAAGGCTGAGCCTCCATCAGGGAAGACTGACAATCAACAATGGATTAAAATTCAAGGCAGAGAAAGTAAAGGCCCAACACACAGACAAGCGAGCTGTGTGGAGGGACCAGGGAGGAAGGATTCCTCCTGAACAGGGGTGGGCATGGGAGCTTTATCAGGCAGAAGTGGAAGAAGCAAGGTGATGAGCAGGGACTTGCAGGCTTGAAAGGGTCCTTGGGGAAAGTTCAGATGAGTTGCTTGGAGACTGAGATGGAGTCCTGGCAGTGCCTAGGAAGCTAGTCGAGTGTCTGCAAGTCCTGCCCAGGGCGCCTGCCCACAGAGCCAAGTCAGGCTCAACCCCTGGGCCTCTATTACGCACGGAGAGCATTACATTTCTTGGACTGGGGAAGAAAGCAGTTGAACCCAGGAGGTGGGGAAAGACAACTGCAGGGGGCGCTGTCAGGGAACCAGGAAGAAGAGAATGAAACCAAAGCCTCACAGGTTTGGGAGCTGGATGCCTGGGAGGAAAATGGAGCAGGGAGCGAGGCACAGAAGATGAGGACAAAGATGAGGTCTGGGAGGATGGGAGGAGCCAGTGAATGAGTTCCTTTGGGGTCTGCTGAGTCTGAGGTGCAAATGAGGGCACTTGGCTATGTCTGAAAACAGCCCAAGGGGACTCAGTTCTCTCAACTTGTGGAAAATCACAGACACCACTTGTCTGAATCCAAGGGCAGAACATTTTGAAATAAACTGGAGGGTGTTTTTTTATAAATTGCCAACATTTCTCCAATAAATTAAGGCCGCGTCATTGAATCACTCTGCTCAGCTTTTTGCTGTCTTTATGAGGCAGCCCCTCTGGAACAGAGCAGGACAGTGACAGGTAGCTGTGGACTTGGGCACCTCCTAGTCTAAAAAGGCACATTGGCCACTGCATAGAAATAAACACCTACAGTCAGAGAAATGGAGAAAAGCTGTTTTCTTTTCCATTCGAGTCATTACTGACGGCTGAGTTTCCTCAGGATGAGGTATATAGCTGCCCAATATTATAGGATGGCAGCATCTATGTACCCACTGTTACCAGCTCATAAATAATAAAACTGAAATCAAAAGCCAACCTTATTTAATGCTTATGGTATGTCAGACACAGTTCGCACTTTACTATTGTACTATTATTCTATTTACAGACAAGGAAATCTAGGCATATCGAGATTGACTAACTTGCTCAAGATCACTTAGCTGGGAAGTGATAGAACCTATATGCAAACACAGATTGTCTCCCAAGCTGGCTCCCTTAACCACTGTTACCTACTGCTTAGAGCCCAGGCTCCTTGATTCTGGTCCTGAAGTCATTTAGCCCTCCTTCCAGGGGTAGTATCCATCTGGCCATGAACTGCCTATGCTTCTTGCCTCAATTCCAGCCAAGAAGAAGAGCTGGACTATTCACTGATCAGACAAGATCCTCAGGCCAGTAAGTGTTCTCTCTGACTGGCCACTGAGCCTGCCATTCATCCAATAGATGAGCCAGAGCTTTCCCAGCTTCTCATTTCTCCTCAAGGTTTTCGCACCTCGCGTGCTGGGCACAGGGTGAGCCCAAGACTGTTGTTCAGCCAGGGGGGCAGCTGTCGTGGATGGTACTGCTACTCTCCTCCTTCTGCGAGTCTCTTTATACCAAGAGATGGCAGCATCTATGTACCCACTGTTACCAGCTCATACATAATAAAACTGAAATCAATAGCAAAAGCCAACCTTATTTAATGCTTATGGTATGTCAGACACAGTTCTAAGCACTTTATTGTACTATTATTCTATTTACAGACAAGGAAATCTAGGCATATCGAGATTGACTAACTTGCTCAAGATCACTTAGCTGGGAAGTGATAGAACCTATATGCAAACACAGATTGTCTCCCAAGCTGGCTCCCTTAACCACTGTTACCTACTGCTTAGAGCCCAGGCTCCTTGATTCTGGTCCTGAAGTCATTTAGCCCTCCTTCCAGGGCTAGTATCCATCTGGCCATGAACTGCCTATGCCTCTTGCCTCAATTCCAGCCAAGAAGAAGAGCTGGACTATTCACTGATCAGACAAGATCCCCAGGCCAGTAAGTGTTCTCTCTGACTGGCCGCTGAGCCTGCCATTCATCCAATAGATGAGCCAGATCTTTCCCAGCTTCTCATTTCTCCTCAAGGTTTTTGCACCTCACGTGCTGGGCACAGGGTGAGCCCAAGGCTGTTGTTCAGCCAGGGGGGCAGCGCTCACAGCAGCGGTCATGGATGGTACTGCTACTCTCCTCCTTCTCCGAGTCTCTTTATACCAAGGTCACATGCAGCTTCTCAGAAGTTGTGCGCAGGGACTCACTTGCCTGATAAGCATAGAAAGTGAGCAGTAGGAACTCACTGAGGGACAACTGCTTTTCCTGGGACCTGGAGGAGGAGGGGGTTGGAGCAATAAAGTTGAAGTGAGGAAGAGAAATTGAATGAAGTCCGAGAAAGGTGCAGAGATAAGACTTGATCCAGGCCTTAAAGAATAAGTAAAATTTAGCCAAGAGGCAAAGGGAGGTGCCATTCAAAAAGAAGAAATCACATTAAGAGACCCTGAACCAGAAGCGCAGAATTTTCTGAGGAAAAAAAAAAAAAATAGTCCAGTGTGATGGAAATGGGTACAAGAAAGTGAAAGGATAAGATCGAACACATTTGATGCCATGCGGGTATCATAACCCATACCCTGTCATTTGAATTTGGGCTGGAAGCAGAAGGAAGTTGTCAACAATTTAGAAAGAGAAGAGGGCCGTAAACAGCTAAGAAGTAAATATGGAGCTGGGTGGAGGATAAAATGGAAACCGAGGGTCAGTTAAGACATGATTGCTGTATCTAGATTAAAATAATAACAATTCTTATTATTAAAGGAATCTGAAACAGGACTATGGCTTAGACTTTTCAAACAACATAAATCCCTGATCTGAGAATCACTAATACTGTTGATGGAAGAGCATTGTATTTCTCCAGTGTGTGGAAACCAAGTTGATTGAAAGCTGCTGTTGGAGCTGTAGTGTGTCTCACTTGCAGTCTGGAAGGATAACTGGATTCAAGAAGAAATGGAAGCAGGGATGAGCTAGAAGCTAGTATGAAATGACACATTTGAGAAATTTGGTAATCAGTTGAATCAGAAGAAGGAGAAACTGGGTTGGGAAAAGGTCAAAATTCAGCAGTGGAAGGAGCCATGGCTCTGAACTCCAGGCCACCACTGTATCAGGAGCAGGGACAGGGGAGACCTGCGCCATGACAGCTCCTTCACTTGCCTGCTGCTCTGCTCCTTGGTAGCCAAAAGGGGCCCCTGGACTGGATGATTCCAGTCATTTGAAGGGGCTATCAGACCACCTTGGACGTCAAATGAATGCCTCCATGGAAAAAGAGAAAAGGATATGGATCCGCTGGTTCTTTTACAAACTTAGTGTCTTCCTGGCGTCTGAAAAACAGTGCCAAGAACCCCGAAGCTCTGTTGCCCAGGCACAGGGAAGCAATCTGAGCTTGTCGTGATGCCACCTCTTAACAGGACTTGTTTTCCTTAGGGCCAACTCTGTGACATGGAATCCACACAAGATGATGGGCGTCCCTTTGCAGTGCTCCGCTCTCCTGGTTAGGGAAGAGGTATGTCATTCCATCTGTGGGGTTTCATAAGAGTAAATGTGTGCAGTGACAGATTCAGGACACGGATGATTTTACAGGCTGGAACAGTGAGTTAGATCCCAAAAGGGGAATTGTTAATGAGGATAATTGTAAGGTCTGCTCTTATGCCCTCGGTTAGTCTGGTTACAATTTGACTAGACAAGACAGTCGTGTGTTACACGTGGCTAAATTGTTCTACTTGTGAAAAAGCCTAGGACGTTAGGTTGTAATCTGTGGGGTTAATAATGGGTCAAGAGGGAATTACTATTCACAAAACATTAATGGAATGAAAGAGTGAAGATTCAGGATGAGGGAGGTGGCAGTCCTCCACATCCTCTGGTTAAAACACACCTGGCGGGGTTTGCTTATGTTTGTGCCAAATGGTATATGTGACCCTATCAAGCTAGAGCTTGAATAGTAGAGAAAGAACACTTGGTAAGCATGTAAAAGAAGGGTTTGAAAGAACTAAGGATGTTTAAAGGAAAGAAGGAAGGAAGGAAGGAAGGAAGGAAGGAAGGAAGGAAGGAAGGAAGGAAGGAAGGGAGGGAGGGAGGGAGGGAGGAGGGGCCTGAAAAGATAGCCTGTGTTTAAATTACTCTCACGTGGAAGAGATTTTGTTTTTCATCTGAGGTTTCAGGAAACTGGGTTAGTAACACTGCTTGTTACAGATTTGGTGGCAAAATTAGAATACACCATGATTTAATGTCTGAGTTGGGGGTCAATAAAAGGAATGCTTTTCTGAAAATTAAACTGCCCAAAAAGTAATGAATGCTTTATGTAGAAATAAATGCCTCAACGGGGAAGGTGATTGAATGAAGTTGAACAATCACTTATTAGTAAGAGGATAGAAAGGATACCCTCATTGGGAAGGAATAGATTCATAGCTCCCGGATTCCTTCCATATCTATGATGCTGTGACAGCATTGCCTTTACTGGGAACCAAGGAATGATGCCATTCTACATATTCTGCGGTGAGAGAATTCTTAGTCTTCAAAAAGCTTGGGATGCATTGGGTTAAAGAGTTAAAAACAAGTTTAATTATTTCTGGGCATATCAGAGCCTTTAATATGCAAATATCTGAAAATAAGGGATTTATTATATAGAATTTCCTATGCTTACTTGACCAAGGAATCTCTTTGACAGTAACTAGTTTATAGCACAGCACCTATTTATGTATTTATCATAGTTTGGGACATAATAGTTTAAAACTTTGTAATGGCCCAGAATCAGGATACTATCTGACCAAGGCCCTTTATGTGAAAAACAGCATCACTTTTATTTATCCTTTTACACAATGAGACTAGTGCTCTCCAACCTTTTAAAGCCCATTTGCTGTGAGTGACCTTTCCTATCCCAGTAGAAGCTGGTCTGATCTACCTACCATTCCACACTCTGGGATGGCTCCCTTAGGATTGATGGAGCCTTTATGCAAGCTTGTAGAGCTGAGGAAGGTTGATACCAAGTTTCTGTGACCATGAAACAAAACAGAATCACCTTAAGCAATTTTTTACTTTGTTAGTCAAGTGAATTTTCTTTTTTTTTTTAAATATATTTTATTGATTTTTTTACAGAGAGGAAGGGAGAGAGATAGAGAGTTAGAAACATCGATGAGAGAGAAACATCGATCAGCTGCCTCCTGCACATCTCCTACTGGGGATATGCCCGCAACCAAGGTACATGCCCTTGACCGGAATCAAACCCGGGACCCTTCAGTCCGCAGGCTGACGCTCTATCCACTGAGCCAAACCGGTTTCGGCTCAAGTGAATTTTCTTTTTCAAATTCTATGTCTTTCTACTGCCCTATTTCAATTATATTGGGTAATTTCCTTTAGCCTCAAAAAATAACTTAATGCAGTCCACTAAATATGAAGTCTGAGCTCTAGTTAAGATCTTAGTTGCGATGCTTTTGTTTTAGTTTAGATAATTTTTTAAAAGGGTTCTCACTGCTAACTTCTACTAAATGTTCACATTTTTGTCTTTTCTCTGGTCATGAGTCACAAGAGAAAAAAATGCCAAACCTTCTATAAAATCACAGTTACGCTGTGGATGATGTAAGAGTCAAGGGATTCCTGTGGCTCATGACAAACTGAAACGTGGTGGGGCTTCTAACGAGGAGACGGGCAGTGCTGTCTTAGTCAAGAGAACATGATTCATTCACCGTTCTTTGGAAAAGTTCTATCACTTTGCCACCCATTTTCCATAGTAAGCTTATGGTCCCAAGGAGCTTTAATGGTCATCGACAGTGAGACTTTCCGCTGTAACTCCCATACACAACTGAATATGAAAATGCAGTGCAGACACACTAACCACTCTTGAGAGAAGGACATGACATTTGACATATTGGTTATTTAAGACATCTCAGAGTAAGAATGTCTTTATTTCTTTTAGATTCCATCATATAAAAATGATAGCAGTGAACTATCTTAAAAGCTATGATTTCCAAAGAGAACTCAACCTTAACAGCTAAATGATAAAGTACTTGAAGTAACTAGGAATGAAACCAGAGAAGAATTACACTAATAATATTTTACAGAACCAAAGAGTTCCCAAAATATTATATTTGCAACAAAACAAGAATATAGGATGTTCTCCCAAAGTATAAACATTACACTCTGATTGTGATTTTTTTTAATGCCTTCTCTGCTTAAACTCTGGTAACATCTGACCCTGAGCCATTTATCCCACAGAGTTGACTTAGCACAGCCCATCCTGTCCAGACATTGGTCCCACTTTTTTTTTCCATTTGATTCTTACTGCTTTCTTTCTCTAGGATAGTCAAGGTATCTCTCTTTTATTTTTCCTTAATAATTTCCATCACAGAGTTACTCTAATAGAATACCTAGAAAGTCAGTAGAGCTTCCTAAGTTTTCTCTCCTCTTGTAGGGATTGATGCAGAGTTGCAACCAGATGCACGCCTCCTACCTCTTCCAGCAAGATAAACACTATGACCTGTCCTATGACACTGGAGACAAGGCCTTGCAGTGCGGACGCCACGTTGATGTCTTTAAGTTATGGCTGATGTGGAGAGCTAAGGTGAGTGCATGTAGATCAGCTGAATGTCGACTAAAAACACAAACTGCATCTTAGTGTGATGTGTTAATAATATGAATTATTGGTGTATTCTCAAGCTATCAAAAGGAGTGGGCTTTTCATTTCATCAATTGGTGGGAATTACAAAATATCAGCCAATAAGGTGAGGTAAGCTTGATCTCTAAATATTGTTCAGTACCATCCTTTTTGTCTCCTTTCCTTGGCATTTTTATTAAGATGATGATCATCAGCCACGTTTACACAAAAATGTTTCTCTCATGCTTCATCAGTTCCTGCTGCTCCTCTTCCATCTAAAGCCTCCTCACCAGCATGGTGCAGCCGCTTGGTTCTTAGAGAAATAACTTGGAGGACATCAGGTGTGAATTAAACAGCAGGAACAAATGAAGCCTGAAATGAAGGCAAAGGATCCAGTTTCTAAAGTGCCGAAATGAAGGCACCAGGAGAGGGGGGCGGGGAAGAACAGTCCCAGCAGCCACATAACTTATGAACACATGGTCTCTTAATTCCTTGTGTAAAACCTTAAGCATCTAGACAGCCAAAACGCCCATTTGGCTTTCAACTAAAACAAAAACAAACAAAACAAACAAACAACAACAAAAAAAGCTGCATTTTTTACAAAGTGAATTGATAATAATTATTAAAGTAATAAGTGTAGTCCTGCACTCTGGATCAGAGGTGAGGATAATTGCCTTCTCACCTCAAAAACTGACTAGGAATGCCAGCCAGGGAAGGGGAGGGCATCTCTCCCGAGAAGATCCAGGAAAGAGTGAGCCACGATCTTCTCTCTGACATGCCCTCTTGCTCCCAGGAATGAGGACACAATCCGAAAAATCAATAATCATTAAACCCTCTGTTATCTGATACGCCTGAAGAATGCAATGTTTCAAGTGAATCCACATTTTCTCCCAAGATAAACTACTTGAGAGATAGCATCCTGTGTATAAATTACTGTTCCTTAATCTCTTAATGACTAATGGAACTAAGTGCACTGATGACAGCCATCACGTTAAGGCCAAGGTTACTTGATTAGACCAAATTTACTTTTTAAAAAGCCTCCTGACGTAGGATACTGGGAGGTGCTCTAGACTGCTTCATGGTACATGTGTTTAGCAAGGGCACTGTGCCTGCCCTCAACTCTGTTCTTATTGAGTAGAACTTTCGTTTTGTCTGATGAGTATTTTCCTTCTTGACAGATTTCTTCAGTGGTGAAAACTTGGTGGTAGAAAAAATTGTTTAAGTCTACCAGACCTGAGGTCCTGAACCTAACTGTCCCTGAGCATTAAAGAGAAAAAACCAACATGATATAGAAAAATGTTAGTTACATGCAAACAAGTGGTTAGAATAAGATGGAACTTGGAGACATTGTAGAAAATAGGTCTACCTTTCATCTACCTTTCATCTAGCGCCAATATTCCACCTTTGTGTGGAAATTACCTAAAAATCTGGTAGGGTTAAAATTAGTCCCCCTTTTTTGGCCTGCAGGGATGGTTTAATATGTAACTAATGAGTTTTCACAGTAAATCTTTGTGTCTGTATCTTTATGCCAATTGACAGGTTTCATTTTATATATAAATATATTTTTATTGATTTCAGAGAGGAAGGGAGAGGGAATGAGAGATAGAAACATCAATGATGAGAGAGAATCATTGATTGACTGCCTCCTGCACACTCCACACTGTGGATTAAGCCTGCAGCCCTGTCATGTGCCCTGACCAGGAGTCAAACCGTGACCTCCTGGTTCATAGGTCGATGCTCAACCACTGAGCCACACCAGCTGGGTTTGGCAGGTGTCCTTTTAGTTTTCTGTGATTGGCCTCCCTAATTTCAACATAGATAACAAGTGGACTGGCAAATGGCTGAGGACTTCCACTCCCTTTGCAATACAATCAAGCTCACTTTCAGAGCATTCATGTTACCTTATTATGCCTGTGTGAGAAATCACACAGGCACCACTATTCCCACATGACCAGAGAGATTAGCCAAAGTCATACACTGGACAGGATCAGAGTCATGCTGGTCCTGTCATATCCTGGATCAGGTGTGTGCAAATTTAAATTCAGCTCTAGCCTGGTCCAAAGGATCCAGTTTAAAGAACAACTAACCTCTCTCCCTCCTACCTAGGGTCCATCCCAAGTGGACCCAAACTTCCAGGTCAGTCTAAGCCAATCCTAATTTCCTTGGCATCCACAGACTCATGGAGCAGATGGCATGGGTGTTAGTGTGAGCATTCAGGCGTCAGCCCAGTCCTTCCTTGGGCTCATCAGGAACCACTCAGCCTCCTTAAACCAATCAGCTAGGGCAGCAACCTCCAGAGAAATAGATTGCTAAACCCATGAGATTTTTTAAATGCAGCTTATTCTTAAATATGTGTCAGATACTAAATGTCACTGCCCATGCTGGGTCCCTCTTTTAGCTAGAATGACGGGATTGTGTGTAAACAGGGAAGTGGGTTCATCTTGTCTCCATTGCAGTTGCTCGCTCTAGTTTGCATTAGTCACTGGTGGGCCAGTTCTAAGAGCTCCTGGGATGATGAGCATGAGCTGCTTTTCTAAGCTTTCCATTAGCATCCCACAAGCACTGAAGGAAAGCCATTTCGAAAAGCCGTTCCTTAGTGTGGCCTGACGTCAGTTCAACAGTCCCGGTCCAAGGCTGCTGGGCTGTTTTTCCTAAGTCCAGACCCTGGGCTTCCGGAGCTGAAAGCTGAAAGGCCCCTGTGACCTTGTTGGCCCATTACACACGCATCAGCCATTGATCCCCAGAGAAATCTAATAAGCTTTGCAGCGTGACAGGCTAGCAAAGCATCTGCATGCCCCTAAAGATTCATTCATTCATGCGTTCCACAAATATTCACTGAGACCTACCCTGTTTGTTCTATGATGGGGGTACATTTTGTGAACAAAAGTGGGGTCTGGAAATGACTGATTTACATGATGGGCAGGGCCTAAGCATCCCCTCCGGTGTGGGGATGGGGGTGGTCTCTAATGATACTTCTTATCCACAGGAAGCGAAGTGCCCAGCCCTCCTGTCATTAATGACTTCCATAATTACCCCTATGAATGCAGACGCAAATTTTCCCCTTGAGTAATCAAAATAATTGCCTGGGGAATGGAGGCCCTGGAAAGAAAAAGAGTCTCCATGGAGAGCAGTAATGCCAGCCGGGAAAGGGAACAAAAACACCTGAGGGGGAGAACAGTAAAGGAGAAAGAATTGCCAGAAAAGCTTCCTCAAACACTCCCTTCTGTTAGGGAAGACACCGAGGTGGCAGGAAGACCATCTGTCTCGAGGGATCACTTGTCCGCAGCTCAGCCTGGGTGCTCCCCACTTTTCTCGGCCTGCCTGAGTCTCTCTTCTTCTCTCACTTAGGGAACTGCTGGGTTTGAAGCACATATTGACAAGTGCTTGGAGCTGGCAGAGTATTTATACAATATCATAAAAAACCGAGAAGGATATGAAATGGTGTTTGATGGAAAGGTATGTCTTCTGATTTGTACAACCCCAAAATGTTTAGTCAATTGCCATTCTTGCGCCTGATATATTTTTATATGTCAATAATGTACTATCCAGGTATGTGGATCATTACAAAGGAGAAGCAGGGATGATGGGGTAGCTCTTCTGAGCTGGAGTAAAAATCAAACTCACAAAAAAAATAACTGCAGTTGGAGATATCTGTAATACTATCAACAATAAAAATACGTTAATAAAAAAATTAAGAAGTAACTGAATAAGGTTGTGAAAGTCAGGCACTTCAAAGGTGATTACGGATTTAAAAGTAGGAATTGTATTTAGAAGCTGCAGCATAAGTAGATTAGAAATGTCCTTGGAATTTTCAAAATTGCCAGTTTGTGCTGAGTGAGTGTGACTCTTACTTTTCTCTATGTAGCCTCAGCATACAAATGTCTGCTTCTGGTACGTTCCTCCGAGTCTGCGTGTCCTGGAAGACAACGAAGAGAGAATGAGCCGCCTCTCAAAAGTAAGTGATACAAACTCCTCTGATATGGCGTTGGTGGTACATTGGGGCTTTCCCATGTATACTTTTATGACATATTCATAGGTCTTCGGGAGAAATCCATCCTTAAGCTTGGTGCATGGACCCTCGCCCCTCTGTGGGCTCCTGCAGAGCCAGGGCATGCAATGCTGGTATATCCAGACTTTTAACAACTGTACTTGCTGGCATTGACTGCCCTGCCAAGTGAAACTGGTGCTCAGTTACAAGCACAGAAGAGACTTCGGACACCAGAAATAATTGGAAAATATAGCTGCTGCTGATCCTCCTGAGATGTCAAGGTCAAGGCTGCCCTATGGGGTCGTTAGAGCTGTGGTGACTCCCAGAAGGTAACAGAGCAGGGAGCAGTAATGAGGACCACTGTGTAGTATGTGGTGTGTCCCAGGCTCAGCTTGATCTAGCATGACATCATGTCTCTCTCACGGCCATTTACTTTGGGAAGCACTGTTGTCTCTCTGCTCCACTGATGGGGAACCTGAAACACAGGGAGAAAAAGTCACTTTCCCAAAATCACACCCACGTCTGACCCCAGAGCCTGAGAGCTTGTGCTATAAATTATACTGTTTCTAGAGCAGCGGTTCTTAACCTGTGGGTCGCCAACCTGACCCTTTCACAGGGGTCGCCTAAGACCATCGGAAAACACATATAAAATTACATATTGTTTTTGTGATTAATCTCTATGCTTTAATTATGTTCAATTTGTAACAATGAAAATACATCCCGCATATCAGATATTTACATTACGATTCATAACAGTAGCAAAATACAGTTATGGAGTAGCAACAAAAATAATTTTATGGTTGGGCATCATCACAACATGAGGAACTGTATTAAAAGGTTGAGGCATTAGGAAGGTTGAGAACCACTGTTCTAGAGCATGGGTGTGTGTGTCTGGGGTGGAAGGGATGATAGTCATGTTTGCAGGTTTAGAGAAGTTGGTTCATTGTAGGAAATCAAGCCAAGGGCATAATGGAGTGAGGATGGTCATATTGGAGAAAATTATAGGTTCTGGCAAAAATAAAAAATGGCCTGCTACTGTTTGAGAGGGAAAAAAATTCATTTTTTTCTGGAACTTTTATGGTGGCTTCTCCATGGTATATATTATCTTAACAATAACTAATTTTATTTGAAGAGTTAATTAGAAATTAGGTATTTCCATTTTCATTTGCTTTCACTCCTTTAATTCTCTGACCAGGCAGAGAATGCATAGAGTAGTTTGGCTGACTCCATTTGTTAAACTGATCAATTATTGCTGGGCTGAGGGATGGATCAAGATGGGGATACAAAACAAAAAGGATTTTTCATCATTTTCTGAGCAAAAGTCAACTCTGAGTTCCCCAGTTAAATACAACTCTCTTTAAATACCTCTTAGATTTAGCATATCACATAAACTGTAATGGAATGGAAATTATTTCTTGAGAACAGCCATTAGAATATTAGTAAGTTACTGTTATGCTGTAGATAAATTAAATTTGAAAGTCTCCTGGGATTGCAAAATGAATTCTCCTAATTTTCCCCTATCCTGTGACTCCATTTTCCTAACTCTAATCGAGAGAATTCAGCAATTCAGAATTGAAAATCAAAATAGAACCACATAAATATCAAGGTTAAATTCCTTTTATGTCAATAATTTTTCAGAGTTTCAGAAAAGTTTTCCATTAAGTACAAAGCACTTAAACTATAATGTTCAGGTACCAGTAAAACTGTTACACACACACACACACACACACACACACACAATCCCAGAAGGAAAAGAGCTGAAGCAAATTAAATCATCTGCACTGTCCAACGTAGTAGTAATAGCTATATGTGGCTATTTAAATTTAAATCAATTAAAATTAATTTCAAAGAACTTTACTTCTTCAGTTATACTAGCCACATGTTAAGTGCTCAATTTGTGACTAGTTCTTATTATTTCCAATGATTCAGATAGAGAACATCTCCATCATTACAGAATGTTCTTTTGGTCAGTGCTGATAAAGACCCCAAATGGGGAGTAATATGCAGTCTTCAATGTGGTATATGGCAAACAAGAAAATTAAATTAGCCTTGGCCAGTGTTTCTCAGTGGTTAGAGCATCTTCCCACGGACTGATGGGTCAAGGGTTCAATTCCTGGTCAAGGGCATGTACCTGGGTTGCAGGTTCAATCCTTGACCCTAATGGGTGTGTGTGGAAGGCAACCAATTGTTGTGTCTCTCACATCGATATTTCTTTCTCTCCCTCCCTTCCTTCTACTCACTCTCTTTAAAAATAAATGGAAAAGGGTAAGAGATCAAGCAAAGGGCTTGTGTGCATGCATGTAAGCATAACCAAAGGACACAGACAGATGCATACCTATAAGCACAACCAATGGACACACACTAGGGGGTGAGAGCATGTGCTGGAGGGTGAGAGTGGCCTGGGAGATGTCAATGGGGGGGAAAAGGAGACATATATAATACTTTCAATCATAAAGAATTTAAATTAAAAAAATGGAAAAAATATCCTTGGGTGAGGATTAACGATAATAAAAAAAGAAAATTAAGTTAAATTACATGGCTAAGCATAAAATAGGCACTAAAAAGTGTTGAGCCAAAGTGCTCTTTGAATCTTTCAGAATAGGGAAGGAAACAATACTTAGAAAACCTACTAGTGAACCGTAGGCCTTTTCTCAGGCCACATACTGGCTTGGTGATAATTATCTAGGTAACAACTGGTTATTACCAAAACAGGCATAAGTCACAGTTTCATGAGGGAGGTAAAGATGAGAATCTGGTGGGTGCATTTCCTGCTGCCCAGTCAAGACTTTGACTGTGCAGGTGGCACATTGTCATGGAGGCAGAGTGGGCATGAGGGCCTAGGGTGCTATGGAGACATGATCACTTGCCTTAAGGGGCAGCACACAGAGTCCACATGCAGGCAGTTATCAGATAAGAATCCAAAGGCTGCATATTGATCACCACTTATGTTTCTAGTTCTTCTTCATCATCATCATCTTCTTATATTTTAATTTTCATTATATTTGATCATCATCTGCATCTCTTCTATAAGCATTTATAGTCCTACTAGAGGCCCAGTGCATGAAATCGTGCGATCATGTGCAGGTAAGGTCCCTAGGCCTGCGATCAGGGCCATCTTCTGCCTACTCACTGGTCCCCAGTTGTGCCCCGCCTCTACCCACCCCGGGGTTTCCTGTGGTTCCCCATTCACCATCCTGCCATCAGAGCCTGTGGGCCGGGGGGAGGGACCAAGAGGTCAGCCATTCTGCCCAGTCACCAGCCACCAGTCCCACCCCGCCACCACCCACCCTGGTTCCCTGTTTGCCATCCTGCAATCGGAGCCTGCGGGCTGTGGGAGAGGGACCAAGAGGTGGTCAATGCACCTCTTAGCGAGCGATTGGTTGAGTGGTCTTTCTGGTCATTATGCCCTTATGGTCACTTGGCTTTTATTATATAGGACTAGAGGCCCAGTGCATGAAATTGATGCACGGGGGGGGGGGGGGGTGTCCCTCAGCCCAGCCTGCACCCTTTCCAATCTGAGAACCCTCAGGAGATGTCCGACTGCTGGTTTAGGCCTAATCCCGCAGGGTTCTAGAAGCCCAGCACACAAAATCATGAGATCGTGCGTGGGTAAGGTCCCTAGGCCTAGCCTGCGATCAGGGCCATCTTCCACCCACTCACCAGTCCCCAGTCGTGCCCCGCTGCCACCCACCCCAGTTTCCCACAGGGATCAGGCCTAAACCGGCAGTTGGACATCCCTTTCACAATCCAGGACTGCGGGCTCCTAACCACTCACCTGCCTGCCTGCCTGATTGCTCCTAACCACTTCTGCCTGCCAGTCTGATCACCCCCAACTGCCCTCCCCTGACAGCCTGGTTACCCCCAACTGCCCTCCCCTGCAGACCTGGTTGCCCCCAACTGCCCTCCCCTGCCAGCCAACTTGTGGTGGCCATCTTGTGATGACATGAGGGTGGCCATCTTGTGGTGGCCATCTTGTGATAACATGAGGGTGGCCATCTTGTGGTGGCCATCTTGTGATGATGTGAGGATATCTCGTGAGGGTGCGAGGGCCACCTAGGCTTTTATTAGTATAGATACTGATTGGCATACTTTCAAAGGTCAACTATGGAATTAAAAGTAAATTTGTAAAGAAGTATTTGACCTCATATTTGTTGTGACTCTTCTGTTCTAAATGTAATGGGGAGACTTTAGCATTATTGAATGTCTTATTTATCATTATTCTGCTACTTCATTTTTCAAAATTTTCACTCATACTTCCAAGATTTAAAAACAAAAAGGTTTTGTAATACACAGTGAAAAATACATTTCATGATGCTTTAATCTGAGCTCTCTTTGGAGGAAGAAAAAATGTGTTTTCAAATTATGAAAGCGTCTTCTGGTTATTGTTTTCTAGAGGATTGGAAAACCTAATAACACAAAGGAGAAAATAAAACCCTAAAACTTTTAAGGCAGCTCCAAAGAGCTCTTGCTGATGAGGCACTTAGTGAATTCTTCAACACACAGTCCTCTCTTTTTAAACTGACTTTCTTAATTCAGCAAACCCAAAAATGTTACACACACACACACACACACATCCTAGAGATAAGTGAAAGCTCTATACAGTCATCAGAATAGTCAGAATTTTATTTTCCTTCTTAACTTGCAATTAGTGATTATGTAATGTAGATGTTCCATGTTCCTGCTAATTTTAGTTCATCAGCATTTTCTGGAAACAACTAAAAGTCACATGTATTTAGACAGCTGTGATTTCTGCCATCCCAGCTAGCTTCAGGAACTGGAGTGACTCAATCTTACTTAATGCCAAAATCTGTTTGGGAGGATGGCTGTTACCATTAATCTTTTGACCTTTGATTTGCATTTATCTGAAAAGTTACAGGTGGTTGTTCTTAATAATTAGTTTCATTCCTATATGTTTTTCTTGTTTTGCCCATGCAAACTAAATCAGGGTTTAATTCACTGAGTAAAGTATGGTCATTGTTTATCAGTTCTAAAGAGCAAGCATAATTGTTGCACAGGTAAAACTAAGGAACAGTTATGTGATTTTTCCTTAAGTTCCTGCAGATACATGGACTTGGAATTCCTTTTTCTTTTTTAAATCATTGTTTCATTTTATTCCATTCTCACACGTTTTTATGGGATCTTTTTCTTTTATAGCATCCCAACATGCAAAATAGAACTCTTTCATTTTTAGATTTAAAAATATTTAAGCAAAATGTGTAAAAATCATTCAATTCTTTGTATAGACAAGAAATTTTGAAATGAGTTCAAATGATGATGCACATTTTATTTTATATTTTACATATATATATATATTTAGTAGTGTTTTTCTTTTATTTTCTTTATTGATTAAGGTATTACATATGTGTCCGTATCCCACCATTGCCGCCCCCCCTACCCCCCCCACTTCCCGCTCATTCTCTTCCCAGGAGCACATTGACATGCCCTGCCTCCTAGAACAAAGTGGTAAATTTCATGTCCTTAGGCTAGAATATTCTAGGAGATCCATTTTCAGAACTTAATCCCAGACTTGAAATATTTAAATTCTTATTTATATCTATTCCCTTGGATGAGCCCAATGCTCTGGATATAGTCTTCATCCTTTGAGTTGAAAGAAGGATCAACTCAACAGAAATATCCCTCTTTATATTACCTCCCCATGGAATAAGGAAGGAGCAGAAAAGGACTTAAGAATTTGTTAATATTGAATCAGAAAACTCAATGCTGGAACCACCCTCCACATTTTTAGATGAGGAAATTAGGTTTAGGAAGTGAAGTGAAGGTGAAATGAAGGTGAAGGTGCAGTTTGTCTTTGGCAATGAAGGATAGCAGCGTTTGCCACCCCAAAATATGTCTTTTGAGATATTGGTTATTTTAAGCTGGTTATTAAGAAACAAACAATTCAGAAATAACCTTTGTCCATCCCTCTTTACCTGCCTAAAGGAATTTAGATAGAGAACCTGCTCCAGGAAGGGAAATATTATCACAGATAACTATAGTTTAATATAAACTAAGTGCAATAGACAGGAAAGAAGCTAGCAAGGTCCCTTTGATCAAAGTCTTCTCTGTGTCCTATTGTTAAATATGGCCCAGCAAACATTTATTTACCAAACTTTTGCTTTTTTCATTTACATGAAAATTGCCTTCCTGCTCTTTGAGGTCCCAAATCACAATCCACCTCCTCTTTTCCTTAGCTCAGGATGGCATATAAGCCCTTAACTGTCCAATCTGTCCATAGTTCTCGTTCTTATGGTACCTGGAAAATAAAACTTGTACATTTTCTCCTGTTAATATGTTTCCATTAAATTTTATTATTAATCCATCTAGAAGAATTTAGAAGGTGGGAGGAAAATTGTTTCTTATACCCCCGGTTTCTAACAAATCACTAGGTCTGATGGGAACCACATTGATTTTGTGCACCGAGTACTTTGAAGATGAAAACCTCATTGTAAACCAATGATTACTTATGTGTTGGCATTGAAAAGTGATATGTTCCTAGCAGCATTCCATTGGAATCTAACTATCCTTCATTTCAGATAAATGATCCCCATTTTTTAACTGAGTTGTTGACTATGTATATCTGAATGAGTCTACAGTGTTCCTACCACCTACCATTCCTGGTTACATGTTTACAGCAATAAATTTAAAAGATCAGATGTTATATTTACAGACTCTGATGATAACATATCATTGGACAGATCATACATACAGTTAGATACAATTTAAATGTATGCCTTTATAGTCAATAAGGAACTCCTCAATAGGCACCCAGTACCACCGTAAACAAAAGAAGTGGAAGGCACTGTGCTTGCCAGTGAAGTACAGAGATAAAATGTATTTTCTCATAAGAGGACAATTAGAAATTAGAATATAGTCATAACCTATAGGTAAGGATCATATAGTGATGAATTAAAAGAGAGAAGATGTTAGTGGACTAGAGGAATCAGGAAGGGGTACATAGAAGTTGTTGGACTGCGGTGTAGCCTTGGAGTGTGTGTTGAATGTGAGCTGTAAGACAAAAGAGATTCTAAGCAAAGAGAAAAAGTGTGACAGGACAAGGATAAAAATATGTGTGGTACACTCCAAGGGTATTACATAGGTAGCTCGTGTCAGAGTTGAAGGTTTATTTTGGTGAGCACTAGAAGATGAGTCCTCAGAACGGAGTGACAGGCCTTTATACTGAGTGAAGAGTTTGACTTTAATTTTATACACAAGAGAGGACAGCTGGCACTGTAGTCATCAGTCTGGCATACATGTGGAAAAACCTCAGCTGTGGTTGACTTCTGTAATGTTAAGTCCTTATGGGTTCAGCCTTTTGCCTCAGATGATTCTTCATTATTAAGGAACATATTTCAAAATATTTTATACATTAAGGTAATGCAAAAGGTGAATGAAAAGGAACTAGAAAGCTTTAGGGTCTCAAGAAAAAAATTGCTGTAGAGTCTCAAAAGTCTTCCGATTTTCATACATCACTTGATATTGAGGCTTACCTCTTGGAAACCATTCTCTGAACAGTTTTATTTCCAATGTTTCTACATTTATTGAGGGGGGGAAAATACCCTCTCTCAAATGTTGTACTGCTAAACTATTTAGCCTTGGACCAACACCAGATTCTTCTCATTCTCCCAAAACACTGACTATAAAGGCAAGAAAAAGGTGGAAAGCACTTAATAGCCTACTGATCCATGGAGTAGCAAGCTGTGACTCTCCTCTCAGGTGCTTGTCTCACAAAATTTGAAGAATAAATTCGCAGACTAAAAGATTTTAAGCAAAACTGTGGAAGTTTTTTTAATTAATCTTTATTGTTGAGATTATTACAGATGTCCCTCTTTTTTCCTCCCATAGCTCCTCTCCACCCAGTTCCCACCCCACCCGAGGCCCTCACCACCCTATTGTCTGTGTCCATAGGTAATGCATACATGTATATAAGATCTTTGTCTAATCTCTTCCTGCATCCCTCCACACCCCCTTCCCTCTGAGAATTGTCAGTCCATTCCATTTCCATGCCCCTAATTCTATTCCATTCACCAGATTATTCTGTTCATCAGATTTTTTATTCACTTGATTTTTAGATTCACTTGTTGATAGATATGTATTTGTTGTCACTTTGTTGTTCATAATTTTTATCTTTACCTTTT
>NW_005358043.1:10261-25672 GCF_000412655.1 Myotis brandtii | reverse complement strand
GTCTACTGTTGAATCCCTGTATATTATTCTTTATTTCAGTCAGTATATGCTTAATTTCTGACTGGTCCTTTTTTTTTTTTTTGGCATTCTCACTAAGATCCTTGAAAGTATCACTAAGTTCCTCGGAGGTTTCTAGACGATTCTGGAGTAACCTTATAACTGTGGTTTTGAATTATATATCCAGTAACTTGCTTGCTTCCATTTCTTTCATTTGTGACATGTTTCTTTGTTTCCGCATTTTGGCTGCTTTCCTGTGTTTGTTTCTATGTACTGGGTAGCTGCTAAGTCTCCTTGAGTTGATAGAGTGGCCTTGTGTAGTAGGTGTCCTATAGGGCCCAGTGGCTCAGCCTCCCCAATCACCTGAGTTAGATACTCTTGGTGCACCCCTTTGGCAATCTCCCTCCCAATTAAAAAGGCAGCACACCCAGGTGCTGGACCAGCCCGTTCCATGCCTCTACACCTCCTACCAGTTTCAGTGTGATTTTTTTCTTTATCTCTCTATTTGAGTACTTCCATTCAACCAGCTTTCCTGTGGTTCTGGATGATAGTTGTTCTGTATTTTAGTTGTAATTTTGATGTGGTTGTGGGAGGCAGCAAGTACAGGCTTTTATCTATGCCACCATCTTGGTTCTGGAAGTTTATTTTAAGCATATACAGACACCCCTTGGGGCAGGGCCCCCAAAGGGGAACTCCACAGGGGAGGGATCCCCAAAATGGGAAAGCCCTGCTCTCTCTAAAATGGGAAAAACCTAGTCCTGTGAGTCTCTTTGTCCACAGGTTTATAAATGCTAGAAGCTTCTTTGTCTCTTCATGACACTTTCTAATTGCACCCTTCCTTATTTTATGTACCCCATATTTTCCTAATTGGCCACTTCCCCCAGCCCCTTATTCCTGCATGGTATCAGTTTCATCATTTCAAAACTCACCTGGTGCCCCCCTCTTCTTCTTCCCATTATCTTGTTACATTCTTATAAGCAATCTGGTGGTTTGGAGCTGTCTCTGCCTGTAACGTATGAATTCCTCTCCCATAGACCTGCCTTCCCTAAAACCCACCTCTCCTATCTCTAAAATTCTTTCACTACCATTTATTATTCCTCTGATCACCTTTAAGATCTAAATATACAGAATTGCTCCAGTCTTCCAATTCCAAGGAAACTTGGAGACAATTCCTTCAAGGAAAAACAAATATGGTTCTAATTGTTTAGTTAAAAGCTGAAATGCTACTTGATAGCAGATTATTTGACCAAGGGGAGAGCCCCCAGAAGAAACAGTCACCATATTGATCTGGTCTCTCACACAGGTAGCTCCGGTGATTAAAGCCAGAATGATGGAGTTTGGGACCACAATGGTCAGCTACCAGCCTTTGGGAGACAAGGTCAATTTCTTCCGCATGGTCATTTCAAATCCCGCAGCAACTCACCAAGACATTGACTTCCTGATTGAAGAAATAGAACGCCTTGGACAAGATTTATAATAAACTAACTCACTAAACTGTTTCAATTCTCTAGGTAGACAATTAAGTTATCACAACCTGTGTGAATGTATTTGTAGTCTGTTCCAAAGTAAATCTATTTCTATATTGTGGTGTCAAAGTAGAAGTACAGTGAAAAACAACAACAACATTGCTCCTTTAAAAAACCCTTTCTTAAGTTAGAATACTTCTCTAATAATTAGTGACAAAGGCTGTGTTCTAATCAATGTGGAAAAGCTTAAAATTGTTATAAGTACTTCCCTTACTTTTAATAGAGTATGCAAATCAAATGTTATTTTCACTTAAAAGTAGTAGGATTGAATAGTGCCAAATTGCCCCTGAATCATAAAAGGTTCTTTGGGGTGCAGTAAAAAGGACAAAGTAAATATAAAATGTATGTTGACAATAAAAACTCTTGCCTTTTTCATAGTATTAGAAAAAAATTTCTAATTTACCTATAGCGACATTTCAAATGTATTTAAATACATATAATTTTACAAAAGTAAAATATATATATTAAAAAGAAATCCTATTTTGTAACATATAGATTTTTATTTTATATGGGTTATACAAACTGCAGGGGCAGATATAAAAACTAAGCCAGATTTTTTTTTTCTTTTCATGGAGGCACAATAAAACACTTAGCAGTTATTTTGAAACATAGGCCCACAAAATTCTTTAAAAAGGTATGATGCCTTCCTCCTATTCATGTTATGGCTTATCACATCTCTAAAGTCAGTATTATAAAACAAACACAAAAGAATACTGCAAGTCCCTTAATATAATTGATCAGAGAAACAATAAGATTCCCTTCCCATTTAAAAATGCTTTCCACCCAGTTGACCCTTTGCAGATCTGCTCAGCGAGCATGACAAGCCAAGCTTCATCTTAGACTGAATTAGGGTACTCGTCTCTATTTTCCTTTCCAGTTCACCCTGTTTTAAACAGAAAGTTGATGCTGGTTCTTATGGCATCTTCCCAAACCATATTCTTTTATTTGGTCATCTGGATTAACTAGAGAAAAATAAAATCTAATCAACCTGGGCAAAGAAGAACAAAGCACATTGCAGAGTGTGGTGAGCCCAGGAAATTAAAGCCAGCCGCGGGAGAAGAGATGTCTGCTTGAGAATGATGGTGTCAGCCCGGACGCCGCTTAGCCGCTGTCCAGGAAGGAGTCCTTTACCACCTGAGCAATTGCTTAGTTCCATTTCCAACCATCTCAACCCACGAAAGTCTCCCCTGCTAGGTGCCCCATCACTGGGATCCCAAATAATTAATTTCAACTCCATGGGTAGTTACTTTTTGTCCCTCTGGTGAAAATAGTTCCTCCCCAGGGATTTTGAGAGAGCACCTTAAGACCTGCTTTTCTCTATCTCCCATCAAGATCCAAAGTGCCCAGATTATGCAAAGATTAAGGTCCTTAGAATTCAAAACAATATTTGAAAGCATCCTCTGCCCCTGCAAACGTGACGGAGAGACACGAGCTAACAAGAGGCCCCACAGAGAGTTCTGGGCCTGCTGATTCTCAGAGGCCGAGGGGGCTGCGGACTCATATGTGAAGCTGCAGACACAAATTTAGAAACATTTCTCCTTTCTCTATGGACCAGAAATTGCTTTTACCAACAGGTGACTTTCCCCACCCTTTGCTCCTTCCAGGTCCTTCCCCAAGTTTGCTGGGAGCTCAACCATGTGTAGTGAAACCCCTACCAGCCATAACCCGGGGAAGGAGGTAAATAGAAGGTCCCTGCAGTTTAATAAATATTCTTTAAAGTAGGTCTGTCACCCACTCGGGTGGGAGGGAGTGAGGGAGTTAGGTTGTTTTGAACATTAGCCAAAATCCCCAGAACCAAAGGTGAAAGCATTCTTTACAAATTTTAGAAAAGTTTGATGGTAGCTTTAATCAGAATTAACATGACCATTTTCATTTATACAGCAATATTGTGTTTATTATTTTTAAATACTTGAAACAAGTGTGGTACGTCTTAATCTGAGACATATAAATGGGATTGAATTCATGTATTATCACAAGGCTGTGAGGAAAGAAAAAGAATCAGTTGTGTATGTAACTGTGTTGCCTTTATTGTATTGATAGTACTGTCTTGTCACCTCAGATTGTGGTTGTGTGCTTTAGATATGAACTTTACAGTGCTGCAAATCAACATGTGTTGCTGTAAAAGCTTGTACAATATATTATTGATATGTCTTTTTCTGTGTGGTAGCTGTATCGATATTCTGAGAACTGCATTCGCACTGTTCCTGTAATCTCTCTCTCCTCCTCTCTGCTAAACTGTACGCCCTCCACATCAGCTCTAATACAGAACATGCCCTCAGCTAAGCACCCCGCTGAGAATCTCCTTTGACAATTGTGATTTCACAAAAAGCAAGGTGAGTGCTACTTTATCTCTGAGAACAGAAGAAACCAATATGGAATGTCACATGCTGCCAAAATTGCAGGTATTGTCCCTACTGGGGTTTGGAGTAGGTCCTACTCCTCAGAATATGGACAAAGAAAGCACAAGTGTAAATATAGGGCAGGACAAGGAGTGAAGGACCCTACAAGTGGAGATCACCTTGCATGTGCTGTCCTGTTTTCAAATGCTAAGTACAAACATTGTGTATTTATTAGTTATATGTGCCAAATAGTGTTCCCAATCGGAGTTTCTGCAAGACATCGCCATCTCCCCAGCATTATTCTGTTACTAAAAGAAAAAATATAAACATGTGGCAACCTGTTCTTACCAAATATAAACTTGTGTATGATCAAAGTATTTTATCTGTGTCGTCTCTCCAAACCCAAATAAATGTGTGAGTGTGGACACAGCTCAGGCTTTGTATTGTTATTTCTGACCTTTCCACGTTGTGGAGCTAAGTTTTGGTGAGTTGCCTGAATAAAAGGCCCTTCACCTGTCATGGCGCTCAGCGTGTCTCTGGGTCTTTGTTGGGAAAAAGAGCTCTTACCTCTACAGTTGCCCCCCACTGTAGCTGCTGAAGCATATTGCTTACCACTCTGGTTTCTCTTTCAGTCAGATCCAATCTTTTTAAATAATATTGTATTATGGAAAGTTTTGTGTGCATACACAAGTGGAGAAAACAGTGTAATAGATTCCTTCCCATGAAGGCCTTCCCCCCCCCACCCCGGCTTCAACATTTGCTGATTCAGAGCCTGAATCTCATTTCATCTATTTTCCCCATCTCATATCCTCCCCACCCCAAATTATTTTTATATGAATCTATAAAAGAGGATTCCTTAAATAAAAAAGCCTTCAATACCATTATCACAACTAAAACTATAATAATAAAATTTCCATAATAATATCAAATATTCAGTGAGTGTTCTCCTTTCCCTGATTCTATAACAAATGCCTGGCCTGTGGCCCGGGACACCCATGAGGCCCACACACTTTTCAGGGCAGCTGGGACACATGTGAATCAGGCACACAATACAACACTGTATACACGTGGGCTATTGAGGTGCAAGCAGGTAAAAACTAGAAAGCCATGGGAAGTGAAGTGGTGGAGTATATTCTGATATGCCTTGCCAGGGACTTGTATGGCCAAATAAACACAAATCAGATTTAGTCTATTTATGAATGCCATGGTGAGGAGGTATCCTGAAGGACTGGGTTTTGGTGGCCTGGAGAGCGAAGCTCCTGCCAGGAGAAGTAGGATCCGTGGGCCCACATTTTCATCCTTCCCATGAGGCAGCTACTGGAGCAGCTGTAGGAGTCAGACTGCCTGGCCTCAGGTGCCAGCTCTGCTAATTATCTGCTCTGTGACCCTCGGCAAATCACTTAACCTCTCTGAACCCCCATGAGCTCATCTGTTAAGTGAGGACAAAAGCAGCACTTACACACGGGTGATAGTGAAGATTGAAAGGAGAAGAAAACCCAATGCCTGCCATATAGTGGATGCTCAGCATGTGGTAGTTTTACTTGTATTCTGTGCCGCTGCCTGAAAGAGCCAGGCCTCAGACGCAAGCCCTTCAGCCCCCCAACTCATCTAGACAAGAGTGTGCTGAACACAGAGGGCATGTGACTGCAGCCCCTCCCTGTAGAAAGCCCGGGTATGAATTATCCCTGAGGACAGCAGGCTGGTGGCTGAGGCAGCCTCGGTCACAGGCTTGGCCTCAGCTTTAATAGAGAAGGGAGAGACTCAGAAAGGCTGGGCAGGATAGTGGAGTGAACAGGAAGAGCGAGAGGAAATAAGCGGTTTTATTTGGGATGAATTAACCAGTACCTGTTCTGAACTCCTTCCCCGGGGGCACACCCTTGCCCCAGACAGGCAGCGGTCAGAGTTAGAATGAATGACATAGGACATCAGCTTTGGCTTCATTGGAACTGCCAATATGCTCACTCACCTAAGGCTTACAGCTTCCATTCACACAGTGAGACCCAATCATTGGGGCACACCACGAGGAGGAAGAGTGACTTGGTCTCCCCAAGCCATTAAAGGGTTTCCAATGTCTCAAAAAGCAAGTACCAAAGACGCACTAAACGTTCTAAATTGAGGGTCATCCCTTCCCAGCACCTGCTGCCGTTAGTCCTGGCCTGGTAGCACGTGCTGGTTAAACACAAATACACCACACGCCTAAGTGGCTGCACAGCCCCTTCCCTTCTTGGAATCCTGCTTCCCACTTTTGGAGAAAATATTTGTGGTCTCTATTAGAGTGTCAGAACTGAGGCTTCTGGCTCAGGAACACTAATTAAAAGAGTATTACAGTTGCCAAGAAAATGACTTTCTAGAGGAATTTCAATTTATTTAAACATGATAACTTAGAAAATTCCAAGAAAATTCTATTATGCAAACTTGACCAAAGGAGAGCTTCAAAGTTTGTTTCAATTTAGATTTTAGACAGTCAAAAGGAAATCTTGTTGCTAAATCTTTTGCTTTCCCTGTATTTCCTTATGTCTGTTTTATGATTGTGGAAATCAAGAGAGTAAAGAAGAGGAATTTTCTTGCCCTGTTTTTGCTCAGTGGATAGAGCGTCGTCCTGTGGATTGAAGGCTCCTGGGTTTGATTCTGGTCAAGGGCACATGCCAAGGTTGCAGGCTCGACCCCCAGTAGGGGGCATGCAGGAGGCAGCTGATCAATGATTCTCTCATCATTGATGTTTTTAACTCTCTCTCCCTCTCCCTTCCTTTCTGAAATCAATAAAAATATATTTTTAAAAAAGAATAGGAATTTTCTTTATATTGATTTTTGTTTAAATTGTTGCCTAAGGGTGCATACATTCCCTCTGTTCTGTGGAGACACATTCCAGAGGGAGAACCATTGGGCATCTCCACAGTTGGCTGAGCCCAGGCTGGTCTATGTTCAGGAAAGAACAGATGGTTCCAATTCTTATTAAGCACTAAGAGGTAAAGGAAGAATTTCTTCTTTTTAAAGTGGCAAAAACAAAGCATTTGCTCACATCACTTTTTTAGAAAAGTGGGTGGGATTTCAGGTAAAAGATCTATTGAGAATTAACTGTCTAAAGTTAGCCTTGGGTGGGAAGTTGAATTCTAACATTGACTGATTCTCTCTGCTCCCGTCATTATGAGCTATAATAATCCTATAAAATGAAAGGCTAATATGCAAATTGTCCCCTTGACCAGGAGTTCAACCAGGGGGCAGGGCTAGTCCACCAACCGTCCATGGTCCCTCCCCCTGTCTGGCCCGGCCTGATTGGCCCTGAACGGGGCGGCCCGCTGGACCCCCCTTGTGCACAAATTTCATGCACCAGGCCTCTAGTTATTATTATAAGAGCTGATTTAGTCTAGGAATAAATTCAATGCATGAAGGACCCCAACCCAGTGACACTATTCATCTAGCAGCTATAGCTATCTTCAGTGAGATTCCATGTGGAAACGGGGAAGGGAGGAACGGGCAAAGGCCTGGCCTAATTCCTTTCCCTAATGCTCACCTTCAGCCTGAGGCAGCTATTGTGTAATGTCAGAAGCCCTTCAATAATTCCTGGACTAATGACAAAATTCCTACTCCATAATATATTGTCTCTTCTCTTTACAGTTCTGAATGTCTTTTCCTCATCTGCCAACTTGGGTTAGTGGTACCTGTTATAGAGGGCTGTAAGGATTCAATGAGAAAAGCCCTCTAAGGCCCTTGGCAATAGTAGTGACGATTGCCTTCTTTCCCCAGCTCTGTCTTGTGACGGCCCTGCCTTCCTGGTGTTATAATCACCCCCCAAAGGCTGGCTGCTAAGGAGTCAACCTATCCACACCCTCACTGGGAATGTGATTGCTACTCTGGGTAGCTTTTCATATAAATTAAAGGGATTTTGTTTTTTGGTTTGTTGCTTAAACAAAACATCAACGGAGACCAAGCACTTCTGCAAAGAGTCATGGGCTTGAGCACACTGGGAGCAGGTTTATTCTGGTAAATGTATTTATAAGGATGGTATTAGATTCTATTAAGACTGGGCCCCACAAGGGCAGACTAGATAATCACCTATTAGCTGGTGAGCAGCAGCCACCTGAGCAGAGGAACCCCAGTTGACAGTTGCCACTGCAGCTGCCTTTGCTGCAAAGAGATGATTGGTGGGGGCTATGGAAGGCCTTGGCACTCAGGGAACAGTGCCAACAGGGCTGCATATCCCACACCCCACACCATGAGACGGGCACTTAGGAAGAATCCCATTCTGCGTTCATTCACTCTCCCACAGGCTGGAGGAAGCTGCTCTCCCTGCCTCTCCCAGGACCCTTCACAGCAGCACACTGGAGCATCCCTGCAGCTAAGAACAGCGCTAGGTTCTGTCTGACACAGGAACCATAATTATCTCATCCTCCTGTACCCAATGGAGGGATTCCTCTAAGAAAGAATGACAAAGACTTCAGTCATTCCTTTCCCTTCTGAGGTTAAATAAGACAGTTTGCTTCAGAAATGGGGGAACCATAGGAGCCCCTAATGACATTATATATATATATTAGAGGCCCAGTGCACGAAATTGATGCACTTGCGGGGGTGTCCCTCAGCCCAGATTGCAAGAGGGTGCAGGCCAGGCCAAGGGACCCCACCAGTGCAGGATCCCGACTGAGGAGGGACGCGGGAGGTTGCCCAGCAGGGGAAGGACCACAGGAGGGCTCCAGGGCATGTCCAGCCCATCCCACTCAGTCCTGATCTGTCGGACCCCAGCAGCAAGCTAATCTACCAGTCAGAGCATCTGCCCCCTGGTGGTCAATGCACATCATAGCAAGCAGTTAAGCTGCCTTAGTATATCATTAGCATATTATGCTTGGTTGAATGACCGACCAGACACTTAGCATATTAGGCTTTTATTATATAGGATATTTCCTGTGCCCATAACTCCACTTTCCTTCTCCAGCCACCTGCCTTCCTGAAGTCACGGCCTCGCCACTGAAAGAGTAAGGCAAGAGTAAGGCAGCATAGCCCTGGCCGGTTTGCTGAGGGGTTAGAGCATCAGCCCACAGACTGAAGGGTCGCAGGTTCCATTCTGGTCAAGGGCACATACCTCAGTTGCAGGCTCCATCCCTGATCCAGGCTCAGGGTGCATGCAGGGACAGCCAATGGATGTCTCTCTCTCACATAGATGTTTCCCTCTATCTTACCCCCTCTTTTCCACTCTCTCTAAAGATTAATGGAAAAATATCCTTGGGGTGAGGAGTAACAAAACAACCAAAAAAGAAAAGAGTAAATCAGCCTAGACACTGAGTCTTTGTGATGTGTTAGTTGCAGGCAGACAAAGATGAAAGATCATAGTCTCAGGTTTCAGGAAGTTCCCAGCATGGCAGGAGAGACAGGACTAGGATGCCTCCATGGGAGGTCAGAGAAGGCTGGGTCTTGAAGGACATTTTCCAGAAGGACAAGAGGGAGAAAGGCATTCTGGGACTTATATAGAGTGTGACAGGCATGGGAGGCTCCTCTGGAGCAGCCCTCAAAGAGAGAGCGCAGCCCACAGCCTGCACAGCGTCTGGGAGAGCCTGCAGTGTGCCCACCAAGGAGCTCTGGTCAGAAGGAGAACTAAATGCACATTGTTGGTTAACACACGTGAAAAGAATCAAACCTAAAAGAGTCATTGTTCTGGATGCAGCCATGAGAAAAGGGAGTGGTCTGGAGGGTGGGAGACAAATATGCATTTAATTAGGGTGAAAGGTTTCTCCTGGAAGCTCCTGCAGCCACAGCAGAGCCAGGCTGGTCCTGGGAGAGAGCTGTCAGCACCTCCACTCTGCCCTTGCTTTGAAGGCTGGGTCAGAACCATGCAGAACTCACAGGGTCAGGAATGTTATTTGCTGCTGTAAATTATTGTTAGTAAAGATAACCTGTAGCATAATTGTTCCCCCAATTGTTTATGAACTATCCAAAAAAGATAAAGTCATGATTTAATCCATCTATTAAACAAAATAAAGCATTAGTGGTAAATTCATTTTCTTGCCTTTAATAAAATGGGTCAATGCTTATTCTGCCTCTATAGAAAACCAGTTAACTGAAATATCATACTTCTCAATAAGTAGCTTAAAAGGGTCTTGATTACACTAAAAATATATGTTAAATACATTTCATCATACAGGCAACTCATACATGTACAAAACATATTTTCGAATCTGTCAAAATTGGGATGAAATGAAACACAACCCTCTTATTTTAGGATCAAACACTTAGAGGAGAAACTTGGGCAAAAGTATGTTGTAGGAATATCAGACAGAAAACTTCCCCGAGAGAGGGCCTCGCCTGTGTCTGCCACACTTCATCTGGGGAAAGCTGGGAATACTTACACACCTTAGTGAAATGGGAATTTTTAGAGATGAAAAAGGCAGGTTTAGGGAATTTTTAAAATTAAAGGTGTCCATGGAAGAAACAGGGCTACAGAGCCACAAAGGTTACATTTCCATAAGACAAGGAAGCAGGGAGCAGCAGAAGTTACATTTCCATAAGTAAAGGGAACTGGGAATAGCCAAAGGAAAGCTACAGAGCTACAAAGGTTACATTTCCATAAGACAAGAAAGCAGGGAGCAACAGAAGTTACATTTCCATAAGATAAGGGAACTGGAAATAGCCAAAGGAATATATTTACAAAACAAAGAAGGAAGGCCTCACATGTCCCATGTGGGTTTGACCTTTGAACTCAGGAGTTGCTATAGTGACCAAATCAAAGGGAATATCGACCAATCAGAGGGGATATCAGGACACAGGAACTGCAGCCTTTATAAACCATAGAAGGAGGAACTTGGTGGGACTCTTTCCCCCTCCCTACATGGGAGTCTGTGCTGTGAGATTCTTTCCCCTTCCCACATGGGAGTCTGTACTTGTTCTTCAATAAATTTCCACCTTTGCTATACCATCTTCCATCCATGGTTTCATTCTTCGACTCCATAGACAAAGAATCCCAGGAAGCCATCCTGCCCAGGGGAACATTGCGTGTTCCAGTCCAAAAACCCCATATCATTACTACTTCAGAGGCCTGGCAGCCTAAAGTTTCCTTGCACACAAATGTATTTGGAACATTTCAGAAAGCATTCTCTCAAGTTTGCAACCTCCATCTTCGAAAGATATTTTTAAATATTAAAACATATTATTTTGCTCTAAATAGCTTCTATTGTTTACTTAAGCAAGCATGGGGCATTCTGAATTTTAATGGATTCTGAAATAATATCTATGTGATTTTTTTTTCTCTCTAATTTCTGTCTTACCTGACTAATGTGTATTCCCAACTGTGGCCAACGGTTACCAGCTGCCTTTACTGCTACACCGTATTTCATCAAATTCCAAACAGGCACAAAAAGGGGAAAGGAATAGAAGAGGTACAGCTCCAAGGTTGGATCACTTAACACTAGGATGAGAAGAACTTTCTAGAAAAGGAAAAGAGGACCCAGGATCCCTGCTCCAAGCCTTTGTTTGCTCGGTAGGAATTTCTCAAAATCTCTTCTGGAGCCACTTACTTAGAATTCTTTCCTGGCTTCCAAGAAAAATCTCAGTTTAGGACACTGAACAAGTCTATCAGCTGTGCCCGTGTGCAAAGCCATTCGCAGTAAGCAATGGTGACTTGTTTCCTTTCTGACCCTCTCCCTGCCATCTCCTTCATCCCTGCCCACTTCTGCCCTGTTGTGACTCCATTTTTGCTAAATCTGGCTTGTTAGACACTAGATGGGTTCAGAACTATGGGGAAACTGTATAGTACATGTTGACTGAAGCAAGAAGTAAAACTTGATTTTCCCAAGATTGTGGGTCTGAGAGAGACACCATGAGACTTGCATTGAGAAAACAGGATTACTGTATGTGAAGCAAATCTCAAGTATTGAGATGTTCCTGAAACATTCTAATTACCATTAGTAACTTGAGATCTACGTAATCTAAAATTATATTTAAGACTCTCCCTTCATACAGAAAATTCTATGACATCTCCCTAAAATCCTATAAGAAAATTTCAAATAGCCTTACTAGCTTTTTCTAGAATATGTATCAAAGAAAAGCACCATCTTTATCTCATAAGAAGCTCTCACCAGGGATTTTAAAACTTCAACTCTAATTTAATTATTCCCTGGAACCTCTCACATGGCTACCAATTCTATATAATAAAAGCTTAATATGCTAAGTGTCCAATCTTTGTTCAACCAGTCAACCAGTTGCTATGATGCGCACTACCACCAGGGGGCAGACCCTCCGACTGGTAGGTTAGCTTGTTGCTGGGGTCCTGCTGATGAGGACTGGGTGAGATGGGCAGGATACACCCTGGAGCCCTTCCGCGGTCCCTCCCAGGCCCTGATCCTGCACCGGTGGGGTCCCTCGGCCTGGCCTGTGCCCTCTCGCAATCCCGGACCCCTCAGGGGATATCAGAAAACCAGTTTTGGCCCGAACCCCACAGGCCTGGCCATGGGACCCCACCGGTGCATGAATCTGTGCACCGGGCCTCTAGTACTTCACATAAAAATGCTGCACTTGGAATACATGGCTACATTTTCTCAGAAATGAAAGAGGGGAGGATAAACTGACAGGGTTGGACTTTAATCACTCAGCCCATCCCAGTGGACTTACTTTACTCATGTGAACAGTGTAACAATGACCTTACTTTACCTAAAGTGAAAAACTGAAATACTTGGGCTGCACATAAAACCAAACCAGTAGACATTTCAGGGAGATATGAACCCAACGTTGAACTAGATGCCTAAATGCCTAAGTGTTCCTTTCAATACTTTTCACCCCTTATCCTATCCTCTACCCCATAACCAACTTATAAAAATTCCACACCCACATGTAATAGTCCCAATAGCTCCCCACACACTCACCACCCTTCAATGTGTGATGAAGTCACCTGGAGCTGACTTTTCCATCAGCATCTTTGTAGCTTTTATCTGGTACCTACTTGACGCTCAGACACCAGTACCGATATTATTATCTCAGAGAACATGTTCTGGCCTCTAGTATCGTACTGTCACCTCCACGGTTACAACCTGTGAAAATGGTAGTCCCAGGAAGCAGCAGTATCTTCCTCAAGGAATGCATCTTGTGTTTCCCTTTCTTTTCCATGTGCCTTTTAATTCAGACAGCATCTACACTTGCATTATTCCGCTCCAATGTTCACTTAAAAGAATGGGCTCACTTAGCAGTTTCTGATCATTCATTCTAAGCAAAGCTATGTTTTCTGGATCCTTACTTTTATTTTCTCCTGCTCCTTTCACACTGCAGGACACAAGGAACACACTGAGCAGGTAGTCTCCCGCAATAACTAGCAGTTCTGTGATCTCTGTCATCATCATAAAGTTCCTTCACCTTGGTTTCTAAGGACATGCAGAAATAATTATTTGGTATTCTTGCCATTTTATCATCATTCATTTCTAATTCTCTATTGTGGTTCTTGGAGGACAAATCTTTTATTTTGCCATTTATCTATTCTTCATACGTAATTACTCCCCTCAATTTTCCTTCACAAGCAGAAAGTGGAACTGAGCACAGTTAAATCAAAAGAAACTACTCTGAGCCACATTGTCAGCATACTGATGAATGCCATGTCTGAGGCTGGAAAATCACAATTAATAGTTCTTTTAAAAAATAAAATGATCTCCCATCTGGAGTGGCTTGGTGGTTGAGCATTGACCTGTGAACCAAGATGTCACAGTTCAATTCCTGGTCAGGGCACATGCCTGGGTTACAGGCTCAATCCCATGTGGGGCATGCAGGAACATCATCATTGATGCTTCTCTCTCTCTGAAATCTATAAAAATATATTTTTAAAAATAAAATGATCTCTAATCCCTAAGTACTATATATGAAGCATTATATTACTTCCCAGTGTTCAAGTCTGCAATGGGCAACCCATTGCTTCCATGAGGTTCTACTATAAGAACACCTTCCAGCAATTTACAATTAGGAAAAATAAAATGTACACTCATACAGGGTTGGGGTGGAGAGAGATAAAGATTGAGAGAGAATGAGAATGAATAAGTTGAGTGAATGAATGAGTGAGTCAATGAATAAATATATTAGTCTATTAGACTCCACAAACCACCCAGACATAACCATTTTCTTAACTGATCATAGGAGTGTCTTTTTATTTTATAAAAAGATTAATAAAAAATAAAAGAAAATTATTTTCTCATCTTATATTTGTAAACATAGTAGAATTCAGAAGCTTCTTAGAAAACAGACCAGTAACCACCTTCCAGTTTGCAGGGCTGTTGCTGAGAGGATCAGCAGGCCTAGAAAGTTGGGATATTGGAGCTGCTGGTGGAGAATGGGATGCCCAGCCCAGAAGAAATCATCAAATACTGGCAGAGGTGGCCCATGGGGTGCGATTAGGAGCAAAACCACATGATCCATGGCTATAGAAAAGGGGAGCACAATGTGGTCAGAAAGGCCTTGAACTCCTCCTTGACATAGAAAACCGATTTTTACAAAGATCTAAGCCCAACTGAGGTGAACACTTCAATGTTTATTCACATGCTTTGTTTTCCCTTTTAAGAATCAAAGTTGTCCAAATTAAATATTTCTGCTAATGTTACTATATATGCCTAAGCAAAGTAGAAGAAGGGGGGCTTTAAACAAAACAGGAAAAGAGAGAAAAATTTAAAAATCATCAAGTTAGTCATCTTAGCTCCAAATGGAACAAAATTAAGAACAAAACTGGTTTCTAATAGGGTACCAACCAAAACCCAAGTATTGCTCTCTGTTCCCTACCCCAGCTCCCACTCCACACACCAATACATGAGAAACACAGCTAAAGGCCAACGTGTTATGTTCTGCTTAAGAAATGGGCCTGACCCCAGGCTCCTCAGCTGGCTGCCTCTGTCCAGTGGGACACTGTGTATAGAGATGTTTTCGGCTATAGTAGGACTCCGCATAGCTGGTGGGGGTAGGAGAGGATTTTCAGAATCTTCTTGTGGCTCCTCTGTAGGCACTGCAAAGATGGCCGGTGAGGGTTCCCTTTTCTTCACATCCTCACCAGCGCTTGTTGTTTGTTGATTTATTGATGATAGCCTTTCTGACAGGTGTGGTTTTAATTTGCATTTCACTGATGATTAGGGATGTTGAGCATCTTTTCATATGTCTATTGCCCATCTGTATATCTTCTTTGGAGAAGTGTCTATTTGGATTTTCTGCCCATTTTTAATTGGAATATTTGTTTTTTGGGTGTTGAATTTTATAAATTATTTATACATTTTGAAGATTAACTCTCATCATATGTATCTTTAATGAATATATTTTCTCATACAGTGGGTTGTCTTTTAATTATGTTGATGGTTTCCTTTGCTATGTAAAAACTCTTTAGTGTGATATACTCCCATTTGTTTATTTTTTCTTTTGTTTCCCTTGCCAAAGGAGATATATCAGAAAAGAATATTTCTATGACAAATTCCAATATTTTATTGCTTATGTTTTCTCCTAGGAGTCTTATGGTTTCAAGTCCAACATGTAAGTCTTTTTTAATATATTTTATTGATTTCTTACAGAGAGGAAGGGAGAGGGATAGAGAGTTAGAAACATCTATGAAAGAG
>NW_005358043.1:6589-9899 GCF_000412655.1 Myotis brandtii | reverse complement strand
GGTACATGCCCTTGACTGGAATCGAACCCGAGACCCTTCAGTCCTCAGGCCGACGCTCTATACACTGAGCCAAACCAGTCAGGGCCAACATGTAAGTCTTTAATCCATTTTGAGTTTATTCTTGTGTGTAGTGTAAGAAGGTGGTCTGGTTTCATTTTTTGCATGTATGTGTCCAATTTTTCCAGCACCATTTATTAAATAGACTGTCATTGTTCCATTGTTATGTTTTTGCCTCTTTTGTCAAGTATTAATTGACTATAAAGATGTCGATTTATTTCTGGGCTCTCTATTCTGTTCTACTGAACTATATTGCCGCAGTCTTTTCTGCTGCAAGGGTTCAGGAATCTGGAGAAGGGCTGTGCAAAACTGAATAAACTAGACAAGAAATATAAATTTGGAAGGCATTTTGGGGGAGCCAGACGGAGGCTTAGCTCTAGTGACTAAGCTCTCCGAATGTCCTGACCCACAGCTTTTTATTCACACATTTTGCCCTTTAGCAAAGCAGATATACATATCAAAGGTAAGGCTTGGCAAACAGGAAAAGATTATCAGGTTAGGGGAAATGCCCTCAGCTGTTTGGCAGCAGGTAACAATTTGCAGATCTTCAGCTTTGCTGAAAATGTCCATTCAATCTTTTGAGGACTTCTCGCATTTATTATGACCTGCTGGACTTAGCCCCCAGCATATCACCCTTTTTGATTTAATAAATTTAACAAGAACGTATGCCATTTGCAGAGCTCGGATCATTTTAAGATTTTTAAATTCAATGACAAGGATTGAGTTTTATCATGTCCTTTTAAAATGCTGCCAGGCATCAAAGGAATCAGTCTGCTGTAAGCTCCTTTCTGGGCCAACAGTTCTTTGAGTCCCCTTCTCAATCACTGTCCAACAGTTTTTTACGGGTCTCCTCAATCACTGTCCCCTGTGACATGACAGCAATGATATTCCAGTTCTGGATGGTGGGTAAACGGTGAGCAATGACAATGCAGGTCCGAACTTCCTTGGCTTTGTCCAGGGCAACCTGCACCGACGCACAGCTGCTGACTGCTAGCATGGCAAGGTGTCTTCACCATTGCCCATCTCTGGACTGTTTCTCCTCTGTCTCCTCAGCGTGTTGCTTGGGGCCACCGCCATCTGTGGCTGGAGTAGTCTGGTCAGTTCCTCTCTCGGATCCATTGTTGCAGGAATCCACACGGGCTTGGAAGAATTTTCTGGAAATATATAAGCATATCCTTCACCTTTCTATAAACTAGACTTGGGATCTTTTCATTTTTCCAAACCATTGTCCTTTGGCTTATTCTGACACCATGTGTGTCTTACCATCAGTATTACAAGTGAAAATTTTTCAAAGTGAAAAAAATGTAAAGTAATTAAGGCTTGATGCAGTTTACTTACAGGAGATTACTCCACTATCCCCCCTTTTTTGTTTTAAATAATATCAATATTTGGAAATCCTGCAATGCAGTCTTGATAGCTTTTTAATTCAAATCTTTGCACAGAAATATGACTAGTTTGGATTCATCGCATGTTAAGCAGTTTTTACTATGAAATGAATTACCAGTAAAAAATAGTTAATGCTCCAGGAATAGGTTCTTGCCTAGTACAAATAAGTTCCCCTGAATATTCACTTATTTCAGCTTGCCAATTTAAATCAGTCTGAAATAAGGGTTATTTTCCAACTTTATTTGTCCTTGGCTGTGGACAATAAATGACACTAATTGAATTTCTGCTATCAATCTTTGAGTATATTCATATAAGCTTTGTTAGGGAGGCAAAAATGCAAATTAATTACTTTTCATTTTGAGGCCTAATACATTGAGTTTTAATTACAGTTTTCCAGACATTTGAAGGAAATCATCCTTTATTTCCTCCCAGAGTAATTTCTAGGCCACACTTAGGGAGTTTTTTTTTTTTTAAAACCTTTTTTCTTTCTTTTAAACCAAGCAACACACTTGGTGCTTTTCAGGTGCTGGGTAATACTGCTGCCTACATTTTAAGTGACTTTCTTTTTATTTATGGTGACTGATTAATGATTAGATTTAATGCTTGAGTAATAACCTTCAGTTTACCTTGTAAATATCAGTGGACGAGATTTTAAAATTTTTAAATTTCTCCTTTTTATTAAGCTTAAAATTTACTTTTAAACAGTATTCTTTTTGGCTAGTGCTCATTTGCATACACAGAAGGATTATGGGAGGTATCAGGAACTATTTCAGAGGACTTTACTAGAATTAATTGTTTAACATTTTGGCTTCTCATATAACTGAAATTATATGAGACCTTGATTATATTTTAAAAAGCTAATTATTACGTAATTAAAGTAGGCATCTCTTGAAAAAGCAAAGCAAGCAAACTTACACATTTGACCTATGAAGCACAGATGCTGTCCCACCTCCCCCCTCCCCACCAGCCTATTTGAAAGGTAGGCTGCCAGGGCTTTTGTTTTTAAAATTCTGCTGCTGAAGAAATATTTAGCAACTTTTCCTTGCCCTCCCTTAGAGGTTAAAACCTTTATATATTTAAAATATATGTATATAAATAAAATATAGTTATTAACTTTTATTTGATAAAGCTTTCCACATGATTTCAAGTATATTAGATTGGCCTAATTCAAAAATATTTCTTTTAAGAAGAGAGAATAAATCTTTGAATCACTCCAGTGCCTGTAGAGTGTTCCAAGTAATTTCTCTGTTAAAGTCTTGAAATTTAACTTGGAAAGATCATCAAATAGCCTATATAATAAAGAGGTGATATGCAAATTAACCCTCACACCCTCACAGGATGGCTGCCCACAACCAGGCCGGCAGGGGGCTTAGTGAGGGACGACCAAACTGAACAGCAGGCTGCCTGGGGTGACCAGGCCAACAGGGGAATTAGTGAGGGATGACCAAATGACTGAACAGCAGGCTGCATGGGGCAACCAGGCCAGCGGGGGAGCAGTAAGGGGCAACCAGGCCAGCAGGTGCAGGGCAGTTAGGAGCAACCAGGCCAGCAGGGAGGGGCCAGTTGGGGGCGACCTGGCCAGCAGCAGGGGGCAGTTAGGGGCGATCAGGCCAGCAGAGGGGGCAGTTATGGGTGACCAGGCAGGCAGGCAGGTGAGCAATTAAGAGCCAGCAGTCCAGGATTGTGAGAGGGATCCTGGATTGGAGAGGGTGCAGGCTGGACTGAGGGGACCACCCCATGCACGAATTTTGTGCACCAGGCCTCTAGTGTATATATATATAAAATATATATATATATCCTATCTAATAATAGAGAAACATGGTAATTAACCGTAACTTCGCTACCCTTCCCATTGGCTAATCAGCGA
>NW_005358043.1:0-4755 GCF_000412655.1 Myotis brandtii | reverse complement strand
ATATATATATATATTTCAAACATTATATTATATACTTTTCATAATTATTCTAAAAGATATTAATTAAATTTGAACTCGTTTTTATGTTAAAAATTTGGTTCAGACCACAGAATTAATCCTTTTTATTTAATTAGACTATATAAAATATTATATCTTAGAATTATTTTCTCAAAGATAAATTTCTATACTTTATGTATTTTGTTATTACAACTTTGTAATTACTCCCAACTTAATTTGAACTTTAAAATCTTAAAAGCCTTAAATTTTAGCTTGCAAGTTAAATACTTAGCATTTCTCAGATTAGTAATAACTTCACATTTTTAAGAATATATTTCAAATAAAATACAAGACATATTTAATTAATGGATTCAATTCTATCCTCTAAAATAGATTTTTTATACAAAGCAAACTCAGATTAATATTTCAGTAGTCTGTTATTTCAAAATAACTAGATATTTAATAAGTTTTTATTATTTAATTTAGCAAACCCCAAAGTTTTAAGTTGCCAAAGGCTCTGGAAAACCACATTTCTGGCTGGCGAAAGGAGGGGGAAGCAGGGAGCTCTTTCAATGTAAAATCATCACATTCTTTCCTTAGAGGTTGCTGCTGCAGGACCAGCCCCCTCCTTTAACAAGGAGTGAACCCCCACTTATTAATATACCTGAAAAGTTTTACTATAAATCCTCCATCTTAACTACATTATTTATCCATGTATCAACAATTTTGAGATTTAAAAGCCAATTATTATTATCCAAGGCATTTTCTTTGGCAAATTCTATAACAGAGATAGCTTACTGACTTCTAGCAGCCTTAATGTTAACCTTGGAAAGCAGTCCATTATTATTCACAAACTTCCCTCTATTTTGGAAATACCAATCTTGTTGCTTAGAACCAGCCTGTATTTTTTCCCTTGGGTCATTTTCACCATCTTTCTTCTTTTGAGAAAAACAGTTTTTGGTTTTTTTCTATAGCATCTGCAAAGAGATTGAGCTTAGCCCAAGAAGCCATCCAAGATTGGACAGGGCACGCCATTTTTCTTAAGCCAGTCTTTTTCTCTTTACAAGTACAGAATTCCCAGACGCATCCCTTAAATTCTGCAAAATTTTACCGGGAAATAAAAAATATGGTGGAAATGAGACTTTTTTTAATAGTACTCTCAGGAGTGGGCATCCATTTTACAGGATTACCATGTGTCTCCCCACCCCCACATCCTGCCTTCCCTGGGGAAACTCAGCAAATGGTCTGGCCGTGTTTCTTTTCCCAATTAAATTAAAGGCATGCTTAATAAACTAACAATAAACATATTAAATCAAACAAAAATGACAGAAAAAATAACTACATTCAACAGATAACATGTAGACAAGACTTAATAGATCACAGTTCTTTTCCTGAATCTTTTCTTATTCTGCTCTCCATAGCATTGACTGTCCTTTAAAGTTATTTTAGCTATACTTTGCCTGTCCCAAGGCATCCTATGGTAATTTTTAAACAAAGCATCAGAGTTCCCCAGCGAGAGAGCTGACAGCTCCACCCTCTCTATCTGCCTAGTCTTTCCACACTAGAGGAGAGGATCCGGTGGATTTTTCAATAATTATAGACTTTTGATTCCTAATACGAATTAGGCATTTTGCAATTTGAACATGACCCCACATAGGGAAAGATGACAATGGCACTCCTTTTCCTTGAGCCTGGTTTAGAAGAGTACCTTTTGACATTTTAATTTCTTTATAATTTTGCCTTTCAACCAACTTCTTCCCCATTATGGCCTGGCTTGAAAAAGACGTTCCCGCCCACCTAGGCTCATGATTTTCTAGGCTCAGTACGGGCTTTACACGCAGTGAATCCCCCCACCAAGTTTACTGGTGACCCCCACCTTTACCAGTGGTCAGCACCTTTACTGGTGATTAACTTCATTTCTTCACTCTGGCGAATCTTCTTCTCCAGATGTCCTTGTCTTGGATGCCATAAATGTTGCAACCTGTTGCAGCAAGGGTTCAAGCATCTGGAGAAGGGCTGCATGTAAATGAATAAACTATACAAGAAATATAAACTTGGAAGGCATTTTGGGGGAGCCAGACGGAGGCTTAGCTCTAGTGACTAAGCAACCAGCCCCTGAATGATATGGAAGATGGGGAATGGTGGGAAGGAGAAGAGGTCACTCCAGGGCTGGGGTGGGAAGGGAGAAAGCCTGGTTGAGCACTACAGGGTCATAAAGAAATGGATTGGTTTTCTGTTTGAGGTGTTTTTTATGTTTATTTGCTTCTTGCCCCGAGAATGACTGCCTTTGGAGCTCTTGTGTTCTATTTACTGCATAGCCAGAAGCCAGCAAAGACATAAAAGCAGTGACTCAAATGCAGAGGATGTTCTTATTGGCTGGCACACTCCGGAGCTCAAGCCTGCATTTTGCAATCAAAGAGACATAACACCCTTTAGAATGGAAACTTTGACCTGCTCAAGGTCTTCTTCTGGCAAGAAATTAAGGCATAATAAAAAAAGACACAAATAAGAAAAGATCTTATTTTAACTCTTCCACAAATGAGGTGGAAAATCCTTGGGGGATTTTTATAAAAACAGAAGGTAGCTGAGTGGGAATAGGGCACCAAACCACATTTTCACTACAGATACCCCTGGAGCAGAGCCCTGATGGAGACTCAGAGGGGGGCAAGGCTGCAGGTTACATCAGATTCACCCCAGTTGTAATAATCTATAATAATAAAAGGGTAATATGCTACTTAGACCAGACATCTTCTGGACAAAGCCACGGTGGCGGGGGCTGAGGCAGAGGCAGTTAGGGGTGATCAGGCCGGCAGGGGAGAGCAGTTAGGAAGGGATCAGGCCGGCAGAGGAGGGCAGTTAGGGGTGATCAGGCCGCCAGGGGGGACAGTTAGGGACGATCAAGCCAGCAGGGGATTAGTTAGGAGGCAATCAGGCTGGCAGGCAAAGGCAGTTAGAGGCAATCAGGCTGACAGGCAGGTGAGTGGTTAGGAGCCAGCGGTCCTGGATTGCGAGAGGGATGTCTGACTGCCGGTTTAGGCCCGATACCAGGCAGTCAGACATCCCCCGAGGGGTTCCGGATTGGAAAGGTTGCAGGCTGGGCTGAGAGACCCCCCTCCTATGCATGAATTTCATGCACAGGGCCTCTAGTTTGTGTATAAAAATGCAACTGATTTCTGAATATTTATTTTGTAAACTGTTATGTTACTGACTTCATTTATCAGATCTAGTAGTTTTTTGGTGGAATTTTTATGGTTCTCTTTATACAATATCATGCCATCTGCAAATATGACAAGTTTTACTTCTTCCTTTCCAATTTAGATGCCTTTATTTCTTCTTCTTGTCTGACTTCTATGGCTAGGACTTCCAGTACTATATTGAATAAGAGTAGTGAAAGTTGACATCCCTGTCTTTTTCCTGATCTTAATTGGAATGCTTGTAGCTTTTCCCCATTGAGTATGATGTTGGCTTTGGGTTTGTCATATATGGCCATGATTACATTGAGGTATCGTTTGAAATGAATAAAACTAAAAAAAAAAAAAAAACCGTACCCTTTTATGTAATGATGTTTACTTTGAATTTATATTAGTTCACACAAACACTCCATCCATGCTTTTGTTCCGGTCCAGTTTAAGAACCCATTGTGGCCCCTGAGTCAAAAAGTTTGCCCACCCCTGGCTCTCTCAATGTTCAGACCCATGGCTTTCTATTCACACAGTTTGCCCTTTAGCAAAGCAGATATACATATCAAAGGTAAGGCTTGGCAAACAGGAAAAGATTATCAGGTTAGGGGAAATGCCCTCAGCTGTTTGGCAGCAGGTAACAATTTGCAGATCTTCAGCCCTGCTGAAAATGTCCATTCAACCTTTTGAGGACTTCTTGCATTTATCATTACCTGCTGGACTTAGCTTCCAGCACTATATGTCTGTTTTTATGCCAGTACCATGCTGTTTTGATTACTATGGCCTTGTAGTATATTTTGGTATCAGGTAGAGTAATTCCACCAACTTTGTTCTTCTTTCTCAATAGGGGGCTGGGGTAGGGAGGGAAATGAGATACTTGGATTTTGGTTTGTTCCCTATTCAGGGTCTTTTGTGGTTCCATATAAATTTTTGGAATATATGTTCTAGTTCTGTGAAATACACCATTGGTATCTTGATAGGAATTGCATTGAATCTGTAGATTGCTTTGGGTAGTATGGACATTTTAACGACGTTAATTCTTCCTATTCATGAACACAGTATATGCTTTCCCTTATTTGTATATTCCTCTATTTTTCAGCATTTTATAATTTTCTTAATTCAAGTCTTTTACAATCTTAGCTAAATTTATTCCTAGATATTTTATTCTTTTTGAAGCAATTGTGAGTGGGTTTTTTTTTTTAGTTTCCCTTTCTGATAGTTCATTATATGTACTAATAAAAGGGTAATATGCTAATTACACTGGACATCTTCTGGACATCCTTCCAAACAAAGCCACAGTGGTGGGGGCTGAGGCACAGGCAGTGAGGGGGCCATCAGGCCAACAGGAGAGCAGTGAAGGGGTGATCAGGCTGACAGGCAGGTGAGTGGTTAGGAGCCAGCGGTCCTGGATTGCGAGAGGGATGTCTGACTGCCGGTTTAGGCCCGATACCAGGCAGTCAGACATCCCCTGAGGGGTTCCGGATTGGAAAGGTTGCAGTCTGGGCTGAGAGACACCCCTCCTATGCATGAATTTCATTCACAGGGCCTCTAGTTGGTGTATAAAAATGCAACTGATTTC
>NW_005358042.1:0-792 GCF_000412655.1 Myotis brandtii | reverse complement strand
GAGTCCCCGCCTCATCCCCACATGGAGCCTAAGTCAGTGGGGCGGGGTGGGAAGCCCAGAGCTCTGCCTGCAGCAACATGGGGCTTTCATGTGGGGTGTGAGCGTGGGCTGTAAGCGTGGGGTGTGAGTGTGGGGGGTGTGTGTGGGGTGTGAGTGTGGGGTGTTAGAGTGTGTGAGTGTGGGGGGTGTGGGCTGTGTGTCCTGTGTATGTTGGGGTGTCCTCCTCACACCACCCTTTGGGCAGAGCCCTCTGACCCTGCCAGATGCTCCCTCATTACCTTGGGCCCCTACACATGTCCCTCAGCCTGAGAACCACCATCACACCCACGTCTTCCCTGGGTGGCCTGGGAAGGCCCAAGGACAGCCCTGCCTGGGGAGCAGGGAGACCCCGTTCTCTAAGCAGCCCCCTCCTGTGGGCCCAAGGACAGTCCTGGAGAGCAGGGGAGACCCCGTTTTCTAAGCTGCCCCCTCCTATGGGCCCACAGGACAGTCCTGGGGAGCAGGGAAGACCCCGTTTTCTAAGCAGCCCCCCCCCGTGGGCCCACAGGACAGTCCTGGGGAGCAGGGAAGACCCCGTTTTCTAAGCAGCCCCCCCCCGTGGGCCCACAGGACAGTCCTGGGGAGCAGGGAGACCACGTTTTCTAAGCAGCCCCCCCGTGGGCCCAAGGACAGCCCTGGGGAGCAGGGAAGACCCCGTTTTCTAAGCAGCCCCCTCCTGTGGGCCCACAGGACAGTCCTGGGGAGCAGGGGAGACTCGTTCTCTAAGCAGCCCCCTCCTGTGGGCCCAAGGAC
>NW_005358041.1:0-342 GCF_000412655.1 Myotis brandtii | reverse complement strand
CAGTGGTTAGAGCATTGGCCTGTGCACTGAAGGGTCTTGAATTTAATTCCTGGTCAAGGACACATACCTGGGTTGCAGGTTCGATCTCCAGGTCCAGTCCGGGGTCCGGTTGGGGCTCGTGTGGGAGGCAACCAACCAATGTGTCTCACATTGATGATTTTCTCTCTACCTCTATCCCTGTCTCTCACTCCCTACCTCTCCTTTTCCCTCTCCCTCCCTTCTACCCTTCCACTCTCTCTAATAATTAATGGAAAAAATATCCTCAGGTGAGGATTAACAAATAATCTATACCAGTGGTCGGCAAGCTGCGGCTTGCAAGCCACATGCTGCTCTTTGGCCCCT
>NW_005358040.1:0-316 GCF_000412655.1 Myotis brandtii | reverse complement strand
CTGTGCCCTCTTGCAGTCTGGGACCCCTCCGGGGATATCAACCTGCTTGCTTAGGCCCACTCACCAGGGGACATCCCCCTGGAAGTCAGACATCCCCCTGGCAGCCTGGGAGCCCTCAGCAGATGTCCACTTGCCAGCAGGGAACAGGCCTAGCTGCAGTCAGACATCTTAGCGCTGCTGAGGAGGCGGGAGAGGCTCCCACCACCACCGCTGTACTGGCAGCCGGCAGCCTGGCTTATGGATGAGCAGAGCTCCCCGTGTGGGAACACACTCATCACAAGGGAGCAGCTCCTGCATTGAGTGTCTGCCCCTGGTG
>NW_005358039.1:0-1301 GCF_000412655.1 Myotis brandtii | reverse complement strand
CACCCATTGAGCCACACTGTTCGGGATACTAGGGCAGGGACCAATAGGACATTCATTCTCCCTTCATATACATTAACACTCTGGCACTTTCCTCTAAACACTAGTCCCCCACTCTGCCCTGGAGCACTTTATATCCAGGATGATTTTAAATGAGGGAATCCTCTCCTGTGCTTAGCAGTTCTCTGCACTTAATGGGCACTCAGCCCCTGAGAGTTCCTGCCCCTGCTTTATCCCTGCTCTGCCTGTGGCCCCTTTTGCATTCTTCAGCAGGTCTTACAGCTCATCTCCTACCTGTCTCCCTGCAGAGGGGGTTCTCTATGCTGCCACTGTGAAAAACTTCTTGGGGACGGAGCCCATTATCTCCCGGGCTGAGGGCCGTGCTGAGGATTGGATTCGGACAGAGACCTTGGCATCCTGGCTTAACGGTGGGGAGAGGAAGAGGGGTCCTTTGGGGACAGAGAAGGTGGGTGGAGGCTGGGTGGCCCCTCACTGAGTCTGTGGGATCTGAGGCCACAGGTCTCCCCAGCTTCAGCCTTTGTCGCAGCCGTGGCCTTGAGGCCAGCTGAGTGGGGGGATAAAGACGGAGACAAGGAAATCTACTTCTTCTTTATGGAGACTTCTCAAGCCTTTGACTCAGACGAGCACCTTAAATTTCCTCGGGTGGCCCGTGTGTGTGCGGTGAGACTCCGATCCCAGCTGTCTGTCTGTTGTCTCCTGCTCTGCCTGGTATCTGTCTTTTCTTCTCTGGGTCTGGGTCTTTATATTTCTCCTCTGTCTCCATTTTCCCTGTCTTGACTTAATTTCTGGGAGCTTGAAGAGTAGGAAAGGGCTGCTCTAGCCCCTTTAACTCCATAACTACCCTTATGACACAGTGTCCCTAGGAAGTGTAGAGGTTAAATGTGGGAATTGTTGACAGATCTGGGTTCCAGACGCTGCTCCACCACTTCCTGCCTCTGTGACTTGGGGCAGGTTCTTTAGCATCCTTATAGATGAGGATATTGATGATGCCTAGTTATAAGGGTTGTTTTGAGGCCTAACTGAGATAAGGTATGTAAATCACATAGTATAGTACTTCGTAAGGGCAACAATGAACTTAGTCCCTGTCCTTGTGACCCTGTCTACCCCTGTATCATTCCCAACTGCTAACTGTCTGTATCTCTACATTGCATTTTTATGCGTCTTGTCTCTCCATCTGTCCTTGTCTGGGGGAAACTCGTATTGGTCTCTACATTCTCCGTACAATGTTGGTCTTCTAAAGAGAAACGCCCATGCTCTTTTCACCCCAGGGGGACCTTGGGGGA
>NW_005358038.1:0-764 GCF_000412655.1 Myotis brandtii | reverse complement strand
CCTCTCTGAAATTAATTTAAAAAATATTTTTTTAAATGTAAAAACTATTCTAACCTTGCAGATCCTAAAAAAGCAAGTGGCAGGCTGGACGGCCACGGCCGGCTTCATCCAGTGCCCCACTGAGAACGAGCCCAACTTGGCCCAGCGTTTCCTCTGCCTCAAGGAGCCAGAAGGCAGGGAGCCAGATGATGACCCCATAGAGCAGCAGTTCTCAACCTGTGGGTCGCGACCCCTTTGGGGGTCGAACGACCCTTTCACAGGGGTCACCTAAGACCATCGGAAAACACATATATAATTACATATTGTTTTTGTGATTAATCACTATGCTTTAATTATGTTCAATTTGTAACAATGAAAATACATCCTGCATATCAGATATTTACATTACGATTCATAACAGTAGCAAAATTACAGTTATGAAGTAGCAACGAAAATAATTTTATGGTTGGGGGTCACCACAACATGAGGAACTGTATTAAAGGGCCGCGGCATTAGGAAGGTTGAGAACCGCTGCCATAGAGGAACATAAAAAGCATCCATCTGGTCCCGCTTGCCTTTCTGTCATGAAGCAGTCTGAGCCCTGGCAGGTGTGACTCAGTTGCTTGAGTGTCGTTCCGTGCACCAAGAGGTCACAGGTTTGATTCCCAGTCAGGGCCATTCCCGGGGTTGCAGGTTCGAGCCCCTGTGAGGGGAGGGGAGCACGCAGGAGGCAGCCTATCAGTATCAGTGTTTGTCTCTCATCACTGATGTTTCTATCTCTCTCT
>NW_005358037.1:0-553 GCF_000412655.1 Myotis brandtii | reverse complement strand
AGAGTCTTTTGGCACTTTCCACTAGAAAACAATTATCTATGAATGTGTATGTCTTCATGAGAGGAGTAGTTGGGCACCTTAACTGACCCCACTTATACTTTCAGTTTCACCTTCGGGACTACCAGGATTACACAGTCAACTGAAGCCAGGATTACCTTCCATAGAGTAAGTATGTTCTTGTTTGGCAATTCAGTTTCTTTCGTTATTCAAAGTTCTAGTTCCTCGGTCCTGGAAAATATGACTAATCTTTTCAAAAATCAGGGATGGCATTTTAGATATCTCTGAAAAATAAAGTAGTTGTTTCTAATGTTAGTTTGTATTATAAAAAAGAAATCTGAAGCGATTATGCTCATTTGAAATATTTATTACAGGCATCACTAGAGAGGGGTCAGTACCTGCTCATTCTTTATCCTTAATATTTGTAGCACTACCTGTGAAATCATAGATTCTCAATAAATACCTTCTGAATGAATGCATCAGTATTCATAGCAACATTATATAGATTATTATCAGAAATGTTATTAGAGATCAATGATTTCATTATATTTGCAAA
>NW_005358036.1:0-226 GCF_000412655.1 Myotis brandtii | reverse complement strand
CTTCCTGTTCTTTCTTCTTTCTGTAAGATGTGTGATTCAAAACACAAAACAAACAAAACCCACAAATAATATGTACCATTTATTTATATAGTTTAGATAGTTATATGAAGACTTATTCAGAATAGTATCCATTTACTGCAACTTTTTACTCAAAACTACTTCTTCTAGGAGTTAGTGCTATATGTCTAGACTAGAGGCCCGGTGCACAAAATTCATGCACTCAGGG
>NW_005358035.1:0-765 GCF_000412655.1 Myotis brandtii | reverse complement strand
GCGCGGCCCTCGCAGCTGCGGCTTCGTCCGGAAGGTCATTTGGCTGTCGGACTTAATTAGCATATTACGCTTCTATTATATTAGAGACTAGAGGCCCGGTGCACAAAATGCGTGCCCTCAAGGAGGGGAGCATCCCTGAGCCCATATTGTGAGAGGGCGCAGGCCAGGCCAAGCTACCCCACTGGTGCACAATCGGGGCAGGGAGAAATGCGGGAGGTCGCCCAGCCGGGGAGGGACCGCGGGAGGGCTCCAGGGCATGTACAGCCCGTCTCGCTCGCCCGACTGGCCGGATCCCAGCAGCAAGCTCACCTATAGGTTGGAGCATCTGCCCCTGGTGGTCAGTGCACATCATAGCGACTGGTCAACTGGTTGACCGTCTGCCCCCTGGTGGTCAGTGCACGTCATAGCGAGCGGTTGAGCGGCCTTAGCATATCATTCGCATATTACGCTTCGATTGGTTGAATGGCCGACCAGACGACCAGACACTTAACATATTAGGCTTTTATTATATAGGATTTTTGTAGGAGGAAGAGAGACATTAGGAGGTAGTGATGGATACATTGCATTATGAGGATCCTTATCCGTTTTTATAGAATACGATGCGCCCTCCATTCGGAAACGGCAAATCCATGCAAAAACGATTCTGAAGGGTGCAGAACGCTCCAGCCGCCTCACATTGATCGATGTCACTGTTTCCAGAATCTCATTATGGGAAGATTACGGGATCTTTCTCTGACTCGGGTAGAAAATAAGAAATGAGATGCT
>NW_005358034.1:0-776 GCF_000412655.1 Myotis brandtii | reverse complement strand
GAAACCAAGAGGAAGGGCTGTAGTGTCAGGGTAAGGCCCTGCCATGCCCGGGACCCCACCACAGTGTTTCCTCAAGCCAAGAGGTTCCACCACCCGATAAGAATTCCAAACACCCTGCCAATCACCCCGCCAGCCTGGAAGCCAGGATGTCCACTTCCCAGGCAGCCTAGACTCAAAGACTGAGACCCTCATCCCAGCCCTCCCGCATGGCCCTCGTGCTCCCTCTCTAGCCTCAGCAGCAGCAGCAGTGGTGGTGGGGCCCGAGAGGAAGCCCCCATGAAATTGCCTTCAAGCTGGGCAGCCCGATGGTGGGACCCCAGCCTTTTCCTCTGGCCACTGCCAGGGCTGGCAGGGGGCAGGTAGGAGGGTCTTCAGGTTTTTCTTATGATTCCGATGCTGCAGGCTGCCCAGAAATAAAAAGCATCGCAAAAAGACAAACACCAAGCCAACAAATTGGCCAAACACATTTTCAAGAATATACACTGTAGAGAAACCAAGATGGCGGCATAGGTAAACACCGGAGATTGCTGCCTCGCACAACCACTTCAAAAATACAACTAAAAGACATAACTGACAATATCCAGAACCACAGGAAGGCTGGCTGAGTGGAAATTCTACAACTAGAAGGAAAGAGAAATGCATACCAAGACTCAGAGGAGGTGCGGTGCTGAAGTAAATACAAAGGTGCGGAGGTGCACGCGGAGAGGGCTGGCGGCTGAGGATACGATTGTCTTTTTCAATCAATCGGGAGGGAGTCTCAGGCTCTGAGCTCCAGT
>NW_005358033.1:389991-397346 GCF_000412655.1 Myotis brandtii | reverse complement strand
TAGAAACATCAGTGATGAGAGGGAATCATCGATCAGCTGCCTCCTTCATGCCCCCAAGTAGGGATCAAGCCCAAAACCCAGGCGCATGTGCCCTGACTGGGAACTGAACTGTGACCTCCTGGTTTGGTTGATGCTCAACCACTGAACCACACCAGCTGGGCTAATTTTTACCCTTCTTTTCTTTCTTTTTTTTTGTTTGTTAAATTTTTTCTCTTCTTTTTTCCTTCCTTCCTCTCTCCTCTCTCTCTCTCTCTCTCCAGACAGGGCCAGCCCCTTCAGGCCATAAGGGCAAATCATGTCAGCCTTCTCTAGTAATATTAGAAACTGCCTGGTGTCCCTTATTTTCCAAGCTGGATGAGTTTAGGCTCTCCTTTATCAAGCAAATGGTCCTGTTCAGACCCTGGAAAGCAATTCCAATTGAAAAGTCAAAGTTAAAAAGCAGCCATACACCCCCCTCCGCCCCCCCCATCCTTAGTTATCCCAATCTTATCTATAGCCTTGGGTCTCTCAGCTCTTAACCCTTAGCTCCACCTTGAAAATTGAAAAAAAAAAAAAAAGCTCAAAGAAAATCAACCTGAACTTAACTCCAGACACAAAGGAAGGAAAGGAAAGGGAAGAAAAGAACATCCTTCCAGACAAAGGGCAAGGATCTCCCACTCTCCACTGGAACTAGTAACCTGGCAGGGAAAAGCCACTGAGAAGGGCCTTGTGTGAGTTTGCAGTGTTCCTGGGTGCATGGATGCTGTCTTGCAGTCGTCGGGGTGCCTAACGCAAACTTCCCTGGTCCATAACCGACTCATCCTGTCACAGGAGTCTTTAGCAGTGAGCGCCCTAATTGCTTTTAAGTGCTTCACCTGTGCCCACACAGTGCGGCAATCCACAGAGAAAGAGAACAAGCCAACAAACCCATGCCCGGAGAAAAAGATGCAGGGAGGAAAGAGAACATAGTTAGTTATGTCCTTCAAGCCAAGGTGGTGAGGACAACTGGCTTACCAGTGATGAAACAACTGGAGTCACAGTAAGAACAATCCGAGTCACGGCACCATTATATTGTAGGCAGCGGGGATGGGTTCAGCAAGCTCGGTACTTGGGTTCTGGCTAGGAACGAATTCAGAGCCAAGATCCAATCTGTAAGAGAACATTTATTTGGTAAATCACAGAGGTAGAAGAAGTAATTCTTAGAAGAAATGGGCTTAGGAAACATGTTGTAGAGGTAAAGGAAGGGCCCTTGGAGTTGGAGAATGAGGAAGCTAATGACAACGTGCTTGGGGCAGGGAAGGGGTGGAGAGAGAAAAGGGAAAGGCATGGGTGTGCTCCTGGGAGGGAGAGTGCCCTAGCAGTCTGTTTTTTTTTTTTTTTTTTTTAATGATTCACCTCCAGGTGCTTCAGGCTATAGTTTGCTCCATCCTGACCATCCCAGTGGCTTAGATCACCTGGGGAAACCTCTCTTGGGCTTTGGGGAGAAAGTGAATGTTTGTGGGGAAGGGAATAAAGTTTACTCTCCTTTTTTATTCCATTAAAAGAAAAAATACCCCAAAGGTCTCTGTACCAAAATAACACTTAAATTAAGAGATTTGCTAGTTCAGCTGAGAGCTGGAATAGTGCTTAGTTAGACACTGTGACTTGATCTGCGTGCACTGGGCTGAGTCAGCCTGAGTCGGCATTTATCCTTTGTGATGGCATGAAGGAGGGGTTCAATAAGATAATCGATAGTATATGAACTATTTTAAGAAGTATGTTTAATTCACATACTTATGTTACAGAGGTCTCATAGTCAGTTAATGATAGAGCCAGGACCACAAACCAACATGTTGCCATTCATAAAGGAGTGCTTGTTCTAGGGATTCCAATACCCTGACTACAGTACCCACAGTAAGAAATGCCTTATACCACTCAGTACTTAGATTTCAACATTTTCCTTACATGGAATGGATGGTACACCAGTGACCAAGATGATATCCTGCCCTCAAGGAATTCAGTCTGATGGTTCACAGCCATCTTTATAGCCAAGTTCTAGTTGAAGACCCAATTGAGGCAGGATAGTGGGAAGCTAAGAAAATTCCTTGGCAAGTGGCATGGGGAAACTGAGTCAGATAGCTGCTTCAAACTGGCCTCATCCAGCACCCTGACTCACCTGCTTTCTTCTCTCTTACATAACCACTACCTTAAGCATTAAGCCCTCAGGACAATGAGATTATGATCAGCATCAAATAATCTTAAGAACAAAGCCTTGGGTCTGTGGACCACAGAGATAAAAATTTTGGTCAAATTAGAGATAACATCTAGGCCTCAGTTGTGTTTCAGCTCCACCCCCAGAAAAGCAGCAAAACCAGACAAAACAACTGAGATCCTTCCTTCTGACCTCCCCTAAAACTTTTAGAAAACAGATAAAAACCCTTAAGACAAAGAACCAGTGTGCACGCACACTCTTTCTAGAGCATGCCTGCACTTTCTTTCTTCAGGCATGTATCTTTGCTTTCTTTCTACTAAGCTCTAAGGGTCCTCACAAAACTTGCAGCCAGGGAAGCAGTGGGCAGCAGCAGCTTATCCTGAGCTAACCCCCTGAACCTATCTCCAAGGGTCCTTCTTTTGTCTCTGTAACTTATTTCTCCTGGCTCACTCCTTCTGCTTCTATGACTTTCTTTCTAAAGGGCCAAGGCAGCTCTCTGAGCAGCTCACTCGATTCTTCTCTTCAAGAATCTTTTGCTTTGCTTGCTAAATAAACTTTCTTTTGCACTAGAGCTCTTAGCTTTGAACTCTTTCTTTGCCAAATTCAAGAACAGAGGTCCAGTATCGCCAGCAACACTAATTATACTCATTCATTTTATTATCAAAAGTTTCCAGAAAGTTATCTAAAAATCTATTGTATTGTTAATGAACACAGTTCAGCCAACTAAATTTGAAGATCTATTTGGCTTAATTAAGCTACTCATGAATCCAGGGTTATCCCATCCAGCAATTAGAAGGGTGCTCCAAGGCGTTGTACAAAATGAACGTGTTTATAGGAAGCAGGGTGGGACAAGGGAACTATTAACAAAAGAAAAGTAAGGGTTACTTTTAAATTAGGACATTTTTTAAGGGAAAGGGAATGACCAGGGTTTTTATCATGCAGATTGCATCTTATGTCTATTGGGGGTGGTGGTTAAAGGGTGAATGGAGGGGTCCTACATGACTTACTAGAGTTGACCAGAAAAATTCCAGACTGGTTGATTCATATTCTATTTCTGGGCAAGGTTAAACAGCAATTAGGTCAAGTATTAAATCTAAGATTGGTAGATTTAGCACAAGCGATGCCATTTTGGGCCTGTGGTTTTCTCTTTGACAGTATTAATTAGAATTATTTTGGTTGCAAGAAAGAGAAACCTACTTGGACCAATTTAAGCAAAAAGGGGTATTGATTACAGTGGATTCAAGAAGGAATTTGATAAGCAGGTCTCAAGAGGGTAGAAACCAGGGCCTAGAGCACTGTACGGAGCCTGGGAAGTCCGCCTTCTGGGTCTCTTCCCCACCTGCCTCTCTCTGCTAGCCAGGAACAGAGTGGCATTTTTGTTTCACAGGATACATGGGAGGAAAAAAGCCACAAATAGTCATGAGTTTCATGTTGCATGTAGAACTACCCAGTGAAACACTTGATAATTTTCTTTTTATAAATTAAAAAAAATAACAGCTTTATTGAGATATACTTTTAAAATCTGCATACTACGAAGTTCACTTTTAAAGTGTACAACTCTGTGACTTTTTGTACAGTTGATCATTCATGGACTCGTGCAGAGTGGCGAAGAATTTGAATTGCCGGGCATACACATTGCCAGCCAATGTTGCAAGACTTTGATACTAAAGACAAGCGCCCCTTTTTGTGGTCTATTTAGTATACAGTTTTGCATTTTTGTGCTTCTTTGGGGTGATGTTGCTGTTTCAAAAGGCCCCCTGTGTAGTGCTAAGGTGCTATCTTGTGTTTCTAAGCAAAGAAGGCTGACGGAAAAATACATGTGTTAGATAAACTCTTTTCAGGCATGAGTTATAGTGCCATTGGCTATGAGTTCAATGTTAATGAATCAACAATGCAATACATTCAGAAAAAGGAGAGAAAATTTGCTGATCTTTCCCTGGGCTGCTCTGGAAAGCACTAAACTAACATCCACAGCATGTGATGAAGCTACGGAGAAGATGGAAAAGCAGCTAACTTTGTTGTCCACGAGATAGCAACCAGTTTTTAAAAGGCACAAATAGAGTTGATAGCATTGTTGTGAGGCTGAAAACCAAAGAAATTTACTGTCACATTACCCAGGGTGAGGAAGATGTTCAGCTCTTCTTAGCCAGTGTTTCGGTATAAAGAAATATTGCATACAATGAATGTTAAGAAATACATATTAAATAAGCTGTTTTTAAACAGAAACACACATAAAACAAGGTTAGGTATAATGAATTGATGAAATGTTATGACCAGAAGCTAGTGGGAATCTAATCCTGTATTTCCCAATGCTGAGCACTGGCTCAGTATTGACTAATTTAGTGTCTGTGACAACTTTATAGAATAAGACTACCATGAAAAATGAGAATGTATTGTATAGTCACAAAATTATGCTTCAATCACCACTGTCTGATTCCAGAACATTTCACCATCCCTCAAAGAAACCCCACACTCATCAGCAGTCACTCCCCATCTCCCTCTGCCCCTAGCTCCTTGTATCTACTAATCTATTTTCTGTCTCTATGGGTTTGCCTATTTGGAACATTTTATGTAAATAGAATCATGCAATATCTGGTCTTTTGTGTCTTGGTTCTTTCACTTAGCATAATGTTTCCAAGGTTCATTCACCTTATTCCAAAGTGGCTACACCATTTTCAATCCCACCAGCAATGTATGAGGGTTCCAATTTCTCCACATTATGCCAACACTTGCTTTTGTTTTTTATTACAGCTACCCTAGTGGGTGTGCAATGGTATTTCTTTGGGGTTTTGACTTACATTTCCTTAATAACTAATGATGTTTAATATCTTTTCATGCACTTATTGGCCACTTGTGTATCTTCTTTGGAAAGATATCTATTTAAATCCTTTTTCCATCTTAAAAATTGGAATATTTGTCAAGTGTCAGAGTTCTTTTTTTAAAATATATTTTTATTGATTTCAGAGAAGAAGGGAAAGGGAGAGAGAGATAGAAACACCAATGATGAGATAGAATCATTGATTGGCTGCCTCCTGCACACCCCACACCGGGAATCAAGCCCACAACCTGGGCATATACCCTGACTGGGAATCGAACCATGACCTCCTGATTCATAGGTTGATGTTCAACCACCGAGCCATGCCATCTGGGCCAGAGTTCTTTATATATTTTGGACACAAGTCCACTATAAGATATATGATTTGAAAATAGTTTATCCCATTCTGCAGATTGTCTTCTTTATATATAAAGATTTTTTAAAATTGATTTTTGGAGAGAGGCAGAGAGAGGGAGAGATAAACTTTGATGTGAGAGCAAAGGAATGATCGGCTGTCTCCTGCACACCTCCTACCAGGGATTGAGCCCACAACCTGGGCATGTGCCCTGACCGGAATCAAACCAGCATGGTACGATGCCCAACCAACTGAGCCATACCAGCCAGGGTGGGGCTGTCTTTTTATTTATTGTTTGTTTTTTTTAAAAATAGACTTTTGACCCAGATACCAGAGTTTCACTGGTTCAGTTTGCACAGGTGTCCACTTTTCAGGTGATGGGGCAACACTGGCAATTACTTCCTGTGTAACAATGTGAAGTAGGGGAAAAGAGAATTCCCAGAAAGGAGATTGGGCAGGGAAGGCAATCAAATAGGGAATCACTACAATTATATAGAAATTGTGTTATTTTCTTTTATTATAGGAAGGTATAGCCCAGCCAGTGTGGCTCAGTAGTTGAGGTCACAGTTCAGTTCCTAGTCAGGGCACAAAGGTATACACAACTACTCTAGAGATTATGGATCACTAATGCTTAGAGGACCAAAGATATGTTATTTACTGATAATGACTTTTTAAAAGACAATAGACATCTTAAATTAAAAAAAATGATTTAAAAATGCCTGATTTCTGATGAAAGTATATAAACTGAGGACAGATTCAATATTTAAAAATTAACCATTTTCTTTATTTTTAATAGAGAAAAAATAGACGACACTTTTAAAAGGCATTCTCTTCCTTAAATAATATTCCCTTCTTCAAAGTTTCAAAAGATGCTCCAATAATGTTCCTAAAAAGTAGCATTGTCTAGGTATAATGTACAATCATAGGCAAAAAACATTGAAGAAATTTCAAATTTGTTCTAAGTCTGTACTTTAAAGTTAACAACTTACAACAGATTTCAAAAGAGTGCTTTGTGGTGCTTTATCTTCCTTGTCCTATTAGCCTCATCTAAGAAGAGATATAGCTTAATTTTATCCCTTTTCAATACAAACATCTTTTTATTTTAATTTTCTTAATGTTATGAGTAGAGTTGTATTCCTCAAAAATTCATATGTTGAGGTTGTAACCCTCAGTACCTTAGAATGTGACTGTATATGGAGATAGGATCTTTACAGACGTAATGAGGTTAAAATCAGAGTGGGCCCTAATCCAATATGACTGGTATTCTTATACAAAATGGAAATTTGACCTGGCTGGTAGGCTCAGTGATTGAGCATCATCCCATGCACCAAGAGGTCACTGGTTTGATTTCCAATCAGAGCACATGCCTGGGTAGTGGGCTTGATCCCCAGTGTGGGGTGTGTGGGAGGCAGCCGATTGATGTTTCTCTCCCATTGATGTTTTTATCTGGCATGCGGGTTAGGGTTAGGGTTAGAGTTATGGTTGCAGGAGGCAGCTGATCGATGTTTTTTGCTCTCTCTCTTCCTCTGTAAATCAATAAAAATATTTAAAAAAAAGAAATGAAAATTTGGACACAGACATGTACAGAGGGAAGACCATGTGAAGGCACAGGGAGAAGACAGCCATTTGCAAGCCACAGCAAGAAATCTCTGAGGAAACTAACCCCAAAGACACCTTAATCAGAGACTTCTAGCCTCCATAAATGTGAGAAAATAAATTTCTGTTGTTTAAGCCAACTGGTCAATTATACTTTGTTAGGGTCACCCTAGCAAACTAGTACAATTAGTGTTGTTATAGAGATTATGTTTTTAGGTATCAACTTTTTCCCTGTATCTGAAAAGGGCTGTTATAAGGGCTTTCACTCAGTTCTTATTTATACACTAACTAGAGGCCAGTGCACAAATTCGTGCATGGGTGGGGTCTGGCCACCTGCCCCAATGGGGGCCGATCGGGGCCAGGCCAGTGGGGTGAGGAGGTGGGGGGTTGAGGAGACATGGGAGGTTGGCCGGCCAACT
>NW_005358033.1:367755-389931 GCF_000412655.1 Myotis brandtii | reverse complement strand
CGGGGGCCGGGCTGGCCAGGGGGAGGGGCCACTGGAGGTTGGGAGGGGCCGATCAGGGCCCCAATCGGGCTGGTTGGCTGCCACAGTGCACATCATAGCGATCAGTTGTTCTGGTCGTTCAGGTCGCTTGGCTTTTATATATAGAGATACCTACTAATTAAAGTATGTTATTAAGGCAGATTTAGAGGAAAAGCTGCCTTGACATGTTGTTAAAAGAGTAGCTTTTGTAAACAATAATATAAATGAAGCCACTTTAAAATGGAACTGGAGCCCTAACCAGTTTGGCTCAGTGGATGGAGCGTGGGCCTGTGGACCAAAGTATCCCAGGTTTGATTCCACTCCAGTTGGGGTGTGTGTAGGAGGCAACCAATCGATGTGTTTCCCTCATATCAATATTTCTCTCTGTCTTTCCCTCTCACTTCCACTCTCTCTAAAAATCAATGGAAAAAATATCCTTGGGTGAGGATTATTAAATAAATAAATAAATAAATAAATAAATAAATAAATAAATAAATAAAATGGAGCCAGAACTGCCATGCCAGAGGAATTACCTTGCACATCTCATACCTCAAATCTTAGAATGTTAAAAACAGGGCAAAATAACCTTTGGACTGGATCTAAGCAACCTAATTTCTCAAAGAACCGTTTGCAATGATAACAAGAAAGCATCTATTGTGACTGCTGGACTAATGACTAACAGATTGAAAATTGAAAACATTATTAAGAATTAATATCACTATATTATGTTACCTGCACCAATAGATATGCCTTCCTTCTATTGATGTAACTGTTCCCCTCCCCCTTCTCATAAATACTCACCGCCTTTGTCTCCTAGCCGAAACATTCTTTGGACTTCTGCCTGAATCAATGATTCTCGAATAGCTATTCTTATTGATCTCAAATAAATGCTTGCTTGCCTCTCACTTAAAAAGGGTTTTTTATTTTTAGGTTAACACTGTATATATGATTACAAGTTATGACAAAACGCTTTCAAATTATTATGCAAATGTAACTTTTTACCAGCTAGTTCTCCTAAATTAAAGTGAGTTGACGAAGGTTTAATTTTGCTAATTTAACAACTCAGGGAATTTATTTTTGTTCAAAATTCTTCCTTTTATTCTAGCCAATCTTTTTGACTCTTACATAGCTCTGACTATGGGTTGCGCTATAGTCTGAATGTTGGTTTCTCCTCAACATTCATGTTGAAATCCTAACCCCCCAAGCTTCCATGTTCCCACCCTTTGCAAGACCTCCTACCTTTATAAGAGCTGCCTCCTAAAGAAGCAGTAGGACACTCAGAAGTTCTTTAAGCTGCTGACCACTTTTAATAGAATTTCCTACTAAATTAAAAAACCTTTGTTGTATCCAAAGCATTCCAAAAACATGGACTTCTACCAAATGTGTACATATTAACTCCAGGCTAACTGACAAGCACTGATAAGTGCAATGAGTTCCGCCACTGGCACAGATTTTTGCCTCTGGCAAGGGGTCATAGTTTGAAGATGAAGGGAGACTGTTATAGGATATCTTGCCTGGTATTTTTCTGGTTCAGTTTTAAGGTATGATTTGTCAATAAACAAGATTAAGAATGAATTTTCTAAAGGTATTTTAGGAAATCTGTTTGGGGACATGAATAGTTCAAAAACAGGTTGATCAGCCATGAGTTTTTTCTTCAGGTAATGAAAGAATAGCATAATTTAAAGGACCACATGATGAATGGGAGAACACAATAGGATTTTATAAATGGTAACCCTACTAGATGAGAATGTTGTATATTTTTAGTGTTCAACAAAGATTATACAAGATGATTGACCATAAGGTTTAAAGCAGACCCTAAAACAGCGGTTCTCAACCTGTGGGTCACGACCCCTTTGGGGGTCGAACGACCCTTTCACAGGGGTCGCTTAAGACCATCAGAAAACACATATATAATTACATATTGTTTTTGCGATTAATCACTATGCTTTAATTATGTTCAATTTGTAACAATGAAAATACATCCTGCATATCAGACATTTACAGTACGATTCATAACAGTAGCAAAATTACAGTGATGAAGTAGCAACGAAAATAATTTTATGGTTGGGGGTCACCACAACATGAGGAACTGTATTAAAGGGTCACAGCATCAGGAAGGTTGAGAAGCACTGCCCTAAAACAAGATCAAGAGCAACCTTCAACAGTTAAGCTGCTGCCACTATTGCCCTTAGACAAGGCCTGTAGGCTTTGCCACTGAGTCAAGAGACTGTATTAAGTTATTGGTGTTTGATGAATTCCAAGGACTCATCTAGATTTCTCAAGTAAAAAATAATAGAAAGATTTAAAATTAGGCAAGCCCAGGCCTGTTAATGTTTAAGTTCACAGGAGAGTGGCTTGGTTACCTATGACTTAGTTAACTCATATCATGGCATGGCAATTTCAATAGCCAGTGAGATCCATAAGTCTTCTTAATTGTTTCTTATTCCTAGTCTGGGAAATTACTAAATAGTTTTATTGTCTGTCAAGAGTAAGGGATTTATCTCTGGACAAACCAGGTCCTAGCTAATGACAAAATTATAACTTCTCTTTGGAAATCTTACCTCTTTCTAAGCTAAAACAATAAGTTGATAGAAGGGTTAGTCTTTGAGCTTATCTCATCTTTGGAACACAACAAAAAGGTCATCCAAGTATTACAAGAGAATAGAATTACAGATCCTGGTTGAAGGCTTGTGAAATGTAGGAGGGAAACCTCAATAAACCCCTGGGGCCTAAGAGTTCAGGTGCAGTGTTGATTTTCCCAGGAGATGGCAAACAAGTACTATTTTGATCAAAAAGGACAGTAAAGAAAGCAGAACACAGGTCTACAACTATAAAATATACAACCTCATAGACCAGGGGTGGGCAAACTTTTTGACTCGAGGGCCACAATGGGTTCTTAAACTGGACTGGAGGGCCGGAACAAAAGCATGGATGGAGTGTTTGTGTGAACTAATATAAATTCAAAGTAAACATCATTACATAAAAGGGTACGGTCTTCTTTTTTTTTGGTTTTATTCATTTCAAACGGGCCGGATCCAGCCCGCGGGCCGTAGTTTGCCCACAGCTGTCATAGACAACAAAGATGAAATAGTATTGGGGTTTGCTAGTACAGGGACAAACGTTCTGAGTCTTGCTTCTTAAAAATATCCAGCTTATAATAATCAATATCCCAAAAGGCATATTGTGGGGTGGCAAACTCTGCTTCCCCTCAGTCCTACCTTTGAAAACTTGAATGAGAAATTTCACATTTCAGATGCTAAGGTGATAGATTGCTCCATATTTCATGGAACCAGCTACTCAGTTCCTGCAAATGGGTCAATTCAGTTGAACTGAAGTATCTCATTTCAGGAGGTGGTGATGCAGGTGGGTTCCCAAAAGTTAGGCCTCTATTGTGTAAGCAAGCAACCTGGTCTTTAATAAGAGGCATTTCTATGGAAACAAAAGAAAAACAAAAGTTAGTGACTGAAGCAAATTATAAACCAGTTTCTGAGCCTGGAGGGCAGTCAGTCAAGATTTCTAGCTGTCAGGCTCAAAGCATCTTTTGTAGTTTGAACTGTCTCTGATGATGTATGTCATTGGGTGTTCAGGCAAACTTTTTAGTTGTTCTCACTACCTCAGGCATCAAAATTGCCTAAGCATGAGCTATTGTGGCCATTTCTCTGAAGTTGACATCAAGTCATCGAGCTGCAGTTTGCAGGGCTTCAGGAAAAAGGATGATTATAGTTTTCAATGACCCTAAGTTAATGCTGGGAGAAAATTGGAAATGTTAGTTTGGAGAGTTGCAGCCAAATATTAGAGGAAACTAGAAGAATTCAGGATCTAATCCAGTTTATTTATTTAAGTAGAAATGAAGCTGAACATATTTTCCTATTTTTAGTCTGTGTGTACTGCCTATTCATATCTTTGCCTTTTTTAAAAAAATTGTTCATTTTGGTAAGATTTGAGCTCTTTGTTTACTTAGGAAATTATTCTTTAATTAGTTGTGTGTGTTATAATGTCTTCTCACACTTTAAAAACTTTTCTTTGGGAGTTTAATATGTACATGTAGTAAATATTATTTATTGCTTCAGACTCCTTTTTCCCCCCCTGTATTTTATTCATTTTTTTTTGCTTCAGACTCCTTCTTTTCTGTATTTTTATAGATTCAGTTTTATACTTGAAAGTCTTTTCTACTCCAAGAATACTATTTGAAAAAAACCCTCAATCATGTTCTGTTACTTTCATAATCTTTTTTTATGTTTGAATCTTTGACATATTTGAAAGTCATTTTGATGTAATATGTGAAGTAACGATCCAGTTCTATTTTTTCACGTTCTACTTGTTCAATATTGACTATATAGGGATTGATCAGTTACTTGTTTGGAATCTTTAACTGTGTTTTTCCAAGTCTTTGTTAATGAGAGTACTTCAATTTCGCGTTAGGGTCGTCTTTAGCAATTCATTCTGCATATTGTTTTCCCACAATTGCTGGCTGAACAGCCAATGAGAAAAAAATTCTACTGAAACTAGAACAGACTACAGCTGCCTTCACATAGCAGGGGAGTGGCATGATTCACAGCAGCAAAGATGGCTCTTTGTTTTAAAAATATTGGCAGACTTTTTGGATGGCAACAGTGGAGCCCCTCTTTCTCCACCCACCTCACCCCAGGGCACAGTCTGGAAGCTGTGGGTGGGTCAGAGGTTGGCGGCTGGGAGAACTAGGGGCTGGGACAAGGATCCTGGGAGAGAGATGGGAGAAGGGGCAACAAGCCAGAGTCCAAGGGAGAATACAGTCAGCAAGAAACTGCCCACCAGGTAGAATGAGTAGTGGCTTTTCAGGTCAGTGGTTTTCATATTCCATTTTAAGTTGTTGCTTGCATTTCATTATGCTATAATCTCCTTCTGTTACCCTTTCCTCCTACAAAAGCCTGCCATACACACCGGCTGGTATTAGTGGTGCTCTATGGGGAGGGAAGAAAGTGAGGGTGGTATTTCCCACCAGGGCAGAGAGAGATGGCAGCAGCTACCAGAATACAGGGAACTGCAGGGCTTCAAAGTGGATCCACCAGAACAGCCTACCCCCTCCTCAACTTGTCTACTCCAAACACACATGAGAATGTAAGCTCCATGAGGGCAGGATTTTTTTTTAACCTGTGTTTTAAAATAGAGCTTGACACACAGTAATCTCTCAGTAAAAAGTTGTTGCAATGAATGAATAAAAATCCCACCAGAGATTCTGAACTGCCCACAGTACAGTGTATTTGGATGTTAAAACAAAAGGTCAACCCAGAAGGCTGGAGACTTGGGAATCTAGCTTTAATTCATCAGCTCGGAATCCTGGCTGCTTTGGCTCTTGTCTCTCATGAGAGATGTCTGTGCACATGTTTGGATTTAGTCTCACAGATAAACAATCTGTGCCATTGCAGTGATGAAGAGCTCTTCCCAATCTTTAATTACTTCCTAATCGGAATCTCAGCTGAAAATGGCTTTCACTGCACATTATCATTACACTGTCTATGTAACTCAATCCCTCAGGGGAGTTATTTCTGCAATAAGGTGGCTTTGGGGGCTCAAAGACAGCCTCTAGCCAGAAGTTTATGCTATCACATGGGGGAGGGGGGCATTTAATTTTTGGAGGGGAGAAGACACAGGAAGTCCTTTTGTGACCATGGTGAAGATGTATATCTCAATAAGGAATGGCCTTTGTGAGTCCAGCAAGATGAGAACTGGAACTCTGATGAAGAATCCCTTCAGAATCTTGGGTGTCTCACTACAGCTGTGGTTCAGGTGATCCTCAGTACATGATTGACACCTCTCTCCTCCTCCAATATAGGAAGCTAGGTAAGAGGCCATTTATACCTTTACCAGAGCTGAAACATGGCACAGAACAAAGGGCATGGCTGTTTTCCAATTGCTAGAAACTTGTTTAAAAGGTAGATTTACTTTCCTGGAAGTGCCTCATGAGGTAAAAGAAATAATAATGAATACTCAAGATGAAATGATAATTAGCACTTTTGGGCATGTACCACATGCCAGGCCCTGTGCTGAGCCTCTCCTGGCATTTTCTCCCATCCAGCACTTTCTCCCAAGTATCGGCCTAAGAGATTCACGCTTTTCAGTTCTGGTCCAGGAGATACTAGATGAGCTGGATTAAGGAACTCTCTGTTTATCCTGTTAAATTCAATCTACTCAGATTTGGCCTGTTGGTGCACACATTTGTGACCTTTTCGTGCTCTAATTCAGCCATTGACCATTATTTCTCTTTTCCATCTTCAAGTTGTCTGAAGATCATGGAGCCACAAATACCCTCATTCAAAGAGCCTATAAAAGCATGAAAAAGTAGGGATAAAAATAAAGCTCTACTGAATGCTTTTGGGGATCTCTCTCTGGGGTGACTTTAACTCATAACTCAGCATTCTTTGGGTCTGGCTCTACCTATACAGTTAAGCATCCACATTTATCCATCTTGTCCACAAGAGTATCATGATTGCTGAAATGCAGATTTATATTATTTATAGCAGTTCTGTGATTCCTACCACACCACTAATCTTAGAAATTTTTGTTTGTCATGAGTGTTCTTGAATTCAGGTTAGTTCCTAATACTCATAATTCCTTCTTTAATATCATTTAAAAAGATATCTTTTAAATAACCCAATTATAGAATTGAATTAATGATGGGGCTTTTCTACCACCCACTTTGGTTTTATAAAATACATATTCTTCCCTTCGTTGAAAATCAGGAATAAAAAGAGGTATTCTTCATACTTCTTCTCTTTTCTGTGGGCTGTCATGGATGATGATCTTAGAAAAGTTTCAGGAAAGGGATAAAACTGGAAATCAGATTTTAAGGTGTTAACTAGAGGGGAATAAAAGCCAGATCTTAGATTCCTGATGCCTTTTAAAAATACGTTCAAAGCCTCTTTTTGTTTTGAGTTCAGCCATAAGAATAAGAACTTCAGTCCATTACAAAACTTATTTCTGGCACTTCTTCCTGTCAGGTGGTTATTTCATAACAGCACAATTTATTGAACGTGGCACCATTCTTATCCTTTCTTATATTCAAGTCATGCTTTTCAAAGATGTCTTTAACAAATAAAATTGCTTTGATATTAAGATTATCAGAAAAGGAACATCATAAGAGTTGTACATAGCCCTGGCCAGTGTGGCTCAGTTGGTTGGAGCATCATCTCATACACCAAAAGGTTGTGGGTTTGATTCCCAGTCAGGGCACATAACCAGGTTGCAGGTTTGATTCCCCATTTGGGGTGTGGAGGGGAGGCAACTGATCTTTTGTCTCTCACATTGATGTTTCTCTCTTTCCCCTTTCCTCTCCCTAAATTTTTTTTTTCAAAAACAGTTGAACAGCCCTAGCCAGTTTGGCTCACTGGATAGAGCGTCGGCCTGGGGACTGAAGAGTCCCAGGTTCGATTCCGGTCAAGGGCATGTACCTTGGTTGCGGGCACATCCCCAGTAGGGGGTGTGCAGGAGGCAGCTGATCGATGCTTCTCTCTCATCGATGTTTCTAACTCTCTATCCCTCTCCCTTCCTCTCTGTAAAAAATCAACAAAATATATTTAAAAAAGAAAATCTCAGCTCTGATTTTAAAAAACAAACAACCCCCCCCAAAAACAAAAAAACAGTTGTACATAATGAAGAGTTTCAACTATTAGTCTTTCAAAGCTTTTCATATCAATCTTTTATTCTTAAAGAATCAGAGACCTGCAAGAGTCTCAATTCCCTGCAAGAGGCTTCGATTTGTTCAAATGCATAACTGAGCTTCCCTGTATCATTCTGAAAATCAGCTGCAGAACATTAGTATCTGGTGGGGGGAAACAGGAAAGCATGAATAAGATCTGGGCCTTTCTTTCAGGAGGTTGCAAAGGAGCAGAGTGGGGTGGGGTGGAGACAGACATGGTGAGCAGACTCAGGACCAGCGCTGTGAGATGGCTGTCATATAGAGCTGTCTACAGTCTCTTGGGAGGAGAAGAGGAAGGTGAAACCCCCCTCTCCATCTCATCTTCCCCCAGGGAGTATGATTTTGAGCTGGGTTTTGAAGTAGTGTAGGTGTAGGGCCAATGGTTCTTAAAGTATGGTTCCTGGACCAGCAGCGTCAGCATCACCTGGAAATTTATTAGATGTCCCCATTTTTGATTCCTTCCAGACTTAGTGAATCACAAACTTGGAGGGTAGGGGCCAGCACTTTGTGTTCTAATAAGCCTTGCATGGGATTTGATACAAGCTTAAGTTTGAGAACATTGGGTATAAGCATTTTCCAGGCAGAGGAGAGGGGAAAGAGCATTGCAGGAAAAACTGCACCCAAATCAGAATAAAGCTCCTTCGCTGTGAATGAACTTTGCCATGGCTTGAACACAGTGTGTTGACTATACTGAGAAATTCCCAACATTTTGCTCAAAATTTTGTTCCATGCATCTCTATTATTCCGTGAAGCTTAGTCTTTCTCTTTTTAGGTCTTTTTTTGGTCATAAGTCATGCTATTGATCACATTTAAAAAGAGAGCTTTGTGTTTCATTGTATGGTTGGTTGTTTTCTTTTTTGAAAAGTAAAAAACACTGCAGTCAAGCAAAGACTCTGTTATAATTGGAAAACATCATGATTTCTATAGAAATGCGTGGGACATAAAGATGCATAAGGACATCCTTATGTATCTTTAAATAACCTGCTTTAAATGGTCTTTTTTGGTATGGAGCTGGACTTACGTTGCCTATAACCTATAGGATAGGGTGAATCTGTAGAAACTAAAACCTCTGGGCCCAATCATCAATTCTAGTAATGCTAGTTTTTCCACTTTTATATTTTACTAGAGGCCCAGTGCATACGAAATCGTGTGTGAGTAGCTTGCTTCTGCTTGCCTCAGCTGGCTGCCCCACCCATTGCCGCTTATAGCTCTCCGCTGCTAGTAGCTCATGCCCCGCCCTGTCTGCCGCAAGAGCCGCTGCTCGTTTGGTCATGACGGCATTATGGCGTGACAGCCACGGGCTTTTTATATAAGAGACTAGAGGCCTGGTGCACAAAATTTGTGCATGGAGGGAGGTCCACTAAGCCCAGCCTGCACCCTCTCCAATCGGGGACATCCCTCTCACAATCCGGGACTGCTGGCTCTTAACTGCTCACCTGCCTGCCTGCCTGATTGCCCCTACTGGCCCCCCTGCCAGCCTGATCACCCCTAACCACCTCTGCCTGCTGGCATGGTTGCCCCAAACTGTCCCCCCCATCAACCTGGTCACCCACAACTGCTCCCCCTGCCGGCCTGGTCACCCCTCACTGCCCCCCTCTGCCGGCCTGGTCACCCCACGCAGTCTGGTGCTCAATTGTTTGGTTGTCCCTTACTAACCCCCCTGCTTGCCTGGTCGCCCCACGCAGCCTGGTACTCAACTGTTTGGTTGTCCCTTACTAACCCCCCTGCTTGCCTGGTCGCCCCACGCCGCCTGGTCCTCAACTGTTTGGTTGTCCCTTTCTAACCCCCCTGCCGGCCTGGTCGCCCCATGCAGCCTGCTGCTCAGTCGTTTGGTCGTCCCTCACTAACCCCCCTGCTGGCCTTGTCGCCCCACTCAGCCTGTTCGGTCGTCCATTCGGTCATCTGTTTGGTTGTGATGGCCCCTGACTCTATATATATATACAGACTAGTAGCCCTGCACACGAATCCATGCACCAATAGCTCGCCAGTAGCTTGCTGCCACCCTCCAGTAGCTCTCTGCCCACTGCCCCACCCTCCTGTAGCTTCCCCTGCCCACTTCCCCTGCTCCCCCCTCATAGCTTACTGCCCTGCCAACTTCTGTAGATCCCTGCTGCCCGCTTGTAGCCAGTAGCTCATTGCCACCCTCCTGTAGCTCCCTCTGCCCCCCTGTCCCCCTCTCATAGCTTGCTGCCCTGCCCCCTCCTGTAGCTCTCTGCCACCCACCCTCCTGCTGATCCGTGATCCAGTCATTACACAGTCGGTCGTTACGCTTCACGGCATAACAACCATTTGCATATTACATATTTAATATATAGGATTATAATATCCAGGAAAAAAACAAACATTTTTTTGCTTACCTTCCTCTCTCCATCTCAAGTTGAAGTGCTAATTAGGACCTTGGATGCCAAGTGGATGTCACTGAAGAGAGGAAGAAGCCTGGATAATGAACTATGAAATAGAGCTCAAAGAAAATTCCCATTCAAGAGCTAGAAGGAATCATAAATATCTAATGGTTCAGCTTTCTCACATTAGAGGCCTCTGAAAGCTTAAATGTGTGCTCAGAGGCACACTGCTAATGGGGAAGGTGGAACCAGAAACCACATTTTCAAACTCCTTGTTTGATTCTTTGTGTCTATTACACGATGGACACACAGCAGACTGTACCCCATGGGGGAAAACAGACACTGTATGTGAGGGGTTGTAGTACATAATGATTGATTTTCCCCTTTGCAGTCTGTAAAGGGCTAGTAAATATATCAGGTCACGTTCAATTTGATGGCTTTACCTATATATTTGTTGTTATTTCCCAAATACTTGTTGGGAATGAGTTACAGTGAGTAGATGATAAAAAAAAGTAAATACGAAGATAAATCAGTCCAATGCTGACTTCCCTACCAAGGCCCAGGTTTTATGTTCAATAACCTCCTGAATAGGTCCACCTGGACATTTCACATAGGCCTTAAAAAATAAACATTTCCCCAACTGTATGCATTTTCTCTCCTAAAACTTGCTTCCTGCCCACCCTTTATATCTATCATTATTCACTCAGAACCTTTAAGATCATCCTCAACTCTTTCTCTTTCTCTCACCCACACATTCACTCTGTCAATCACCAACTGTCAATTTCACCTCTTGTCAATCTTATTAAATATTTTTCAAATCCAGTGCTTCCATTGTCTTAATTCAGGCCACTCTTTTCCTTTATCTGGGCTATTGTAGCAGGCTTCATCTTGGTTTTCCTACCTCCACCCTTGTAAATTTCCAATTTCTCTTTCACACTCTTTCCAGAGTGATCTTTCTAAAGTGCTAGGTGGATCACACAACAACTTATGATTAAAACCTACGATGACTCCCCATCACTAACAGGATAAACCTTAGCAGAGTACACACAACTTTCTATGATTTGGCCTCTGCTTACACCTTTATCTCCAACTCTGGCCACACTCTTCCCTACATTCCCATACTCCAGCAAGATCAGACCACTTGCTGCCAACCAAACACACTTATTTACCAACTTCTTTGACTGTCTGATGAAATCCTATCATTTAGCACAACTCACATATCACCTTCTTATTGGCATGGTCTCTGACATCTCTCCACTCTTCTCCATAGCTAGAGTGAAATATTTTCTTCTCTGTATCTCTGAACCTTACGTATCTTCCATACTCTCATATAAATTCCTCCAACATTTTATCATGAAAATGTTTAAGCAGACAGAAAAGCTGAAAGAATCTCGCTGATTTTACAATTAACATTTTACTGTGCTTACTTTATCATCTCTCTCTCCATCCACCAATTCATCTTTTAAAAATGCATTTCAAGTAATTTGCAAATATCAATATTCTTCCTTCCAAATAATTCATAAAACATATTATTCAGAGTTCATAGCATGTAGAGTTTTATATTTGTTTTTTAAATGTCAGGTCAAATTCACATACAATGAAATGTACACATCTTAAATGTCCTATGAGGTCCACTACAAACTCACACATATGTGAGCAACCTAGACCCCTAACCTCACAGAATATTACCATCACCCTGAAAAGTTCACTCATGCCCCTTCTCTGGAAGTCCCTGCCTCCTCTCCCTTCAGAGGCAATGATTGGTCAGATTTTCTCCCAGGAAGTTTTGCCCATTATAGAACTTTACATGAATAGAACTGTACAGTATGTACTCTTTTATGCAAGACTTCTTTCATTCAGCATAATGTTTTTGATTTTTGTTGTATGTATCAGAAGCTCTTTCATTTTAAAAATATATAGAGATATACCACAGTTTTAAAAAATTGTCCAATTAATATGCATTTGGGCTGTTTCAGTTTCTGGCTGTGAATATTCTTACATAAGCCTTTTTGTGCATACATGTCTTCAACTCTTTGGGGTAAATGCTAAGATTAGAATTTCTGGGTCATATAATATTTACATTTAGTTTTATAAGAAATGGCCAGATTTCCCCCAAAGTGGTTTTACCTTTACACTCACACCAAAAACATATAGTTTCACATTTTTACCAATGTTTGGTGTTCTAAGACTTTTTAATAACTATTCTCGTGGATGTGTAATGATCTCTCATATGATTTTTTGTTTACTGGTCTGTCTCTATAGACTTTGACCTTCTTGAAATCAGGTGCTATACTCATCTCTATTATTTCCTGTGCCTAATAAAGTCTGACACAGTGTAAGGCTCAGTGAATGTTTGTTGAATTGAACTGATATGAATTGAATTCTCCTGTACACATAAAAGAAATCACCTTCTTTAATCATTTTATCTCGTTAGTCAAAGGGCAGAGTGAGATCTTTTTATATGCAGTAACATTAACATTCATATTAAGTTTAGGGTGCTATCCCCCTGAAGTGATCTGAGGGGCCAAGCATTTATTTTCCTAAATACTTGTTCCATTGCCCCTCATTTTATTTTAATAATTTCATTCCTTTGGGTCTTTTCAAATGGCTTTTCTGTTTTTATAGAGCCCTATTAAAGTGATAATCTATGCAAGAAGGATATTCATTAATGCTTTAATTACAACCAATAAAAAAGTAGAATGCAACTTTACTTTTTGACCCAAGGGATAGAAAGTGTGTTTGGAGTGAGTAGAGAGAGGGGGCAGAAACAGTTCATTATCTAAGGAAGGTGCCAAAGTCTAATAGTCTGGCAAAAGGACTTTTTTAGAGTGTTTCAGAAGACACACGATGGACCTTTAATCCAGTCTCCCAGCATGGGCACACCACGGCCATCTATCTTTCTCTTCCCCTTCTCAGCTCCTTCCCTTTCTCCTCCCTCCCATCCTTATCTCAGTTCACAGCTATATTCCTGGAACCTGAAGGGTGCCAGGCAAAATCTAAGTGTTCCATAAATATTTGTTGAATAAATGCAGGCTCTTTCCTGGTGTCTTTCAACTTTATAATGAAACTAGAGGCCCAGTGCACGAAATCGTGTGAGACCCAGTCGTGCCCTCTGTGAGCCGCAGGCCCCCTGACCCGCCCTGCATGAACCGTGGGCCTCCAGACCCGCCCTGTGTGAGCCGTGGGTCCCCAGACCCAGCCTGCACGAGCCGTGGGCCTCGCCTCTCACCACGCAAGCCTCCAGCTTCGTGCTAGCCCCGCCAGACCTGCATGAGCCCCGCCAGCCCCACACAAGTCCTGTGCTGCGTGAGCCTTGAGCCCCGCGGCTCTTGGGCCTGGGGGAGGGACTGAGAGGTGCTCCAGCACCTCCTGGTGACTGGTTGGTCATTCCGCGTTAGGGCATGACGGCCACAGGCCTTTTATAATATAGGTAATTATGATCAATTTAGGGTCAATGAAACAGCTAATAGTATTTACTCTATCCTGGAGATATTTGTATATAAGGTTACAAAAAAGGCAATAGAGTTAGCCTTATCTTGGTTTGAATACTGGTTCTGACTGTACAATTTTACACGTTACTTGAGAACTTTTAATCTGTTTTCTTGTGAGTAAAATGAAAATAATATCGCTTGATGTTGCAAGATAGTTTTTTGATATTATGTGCCCTTTTTTTTGCTTTTCTCCCAGTATCACCTCTCATTCTCCCACCTGAATCACACAAACAAAAGGTCAGTTTTAGTTCTGTTTATTGCTATGTTTTCTATTTTATTTCTGGTCACAGAGTGTTTTTTTTAAAAAATTATTTTTGAAGCATACTTAATTCTTTTTAAGTTTAAATTTTTTGAAAATTGTGGTAAAATGCAGGTAATATAAAACTTATGATCTTAGCCATGAAGCTGAGAGATGGCCTCCGCTTTTTCTAAGTGGGAGAAATGTCAACTGTTCAGAGAGTGTGTGGGAGGATGAGTAGGACGGGGGAGGTAATTTTGACAGTCCCAGTGTGAGTGGGAGAGTGAGAGGACCAGGAGCTGGGGGAAAGGTATTTCTGAGTGGCATTTCCATGGCTGCACTGGGAGATTATGCATTTATTCTGGCAGCAATCCACCTGGCTGCCATGTGTGGGAGCATATGCAATGGATAATTGGACTGATCTTTGGGTGAAGAAAAAGGGGTCTGAGTATTCTGTCAAGAGCATAGCAGAGTTGAAGAACCACTGGGTCTGTCTAGGCTGAATATGGATGTAGAGAGCTGATAAATCAGGTCAAGAGAGTGGGATTGTGGAATTGGAGCTCTCTGTGGGAGGTAGGAATTAATGAGGTCAGAATAAAGGAGTGAAGAATTGGAAGAACAGTGGAGAGAGAGAGAGAGAGAGAGAGAGAGAGAGAGAGAGAGAGAGATGTTATCAGAGTTCGATAAGCAGTCTGAAATAAATCTTTTCAAAGTAATAATCAGAAATATCAGTGTTAGATTTTAAAGAATGATTGTCTCTTCTTATTTCAGCTTCTGTAGAAGAACGTTAGTTCATTTCTTTCTTCTCAGAGATTTGTGTGTTTTGACTAGACAAAATTAAGAAGTAGCTATTTATTTTCTAAGTCTGGTAATGAAAACTGGAAGATACTAAATCCTACATTACTGAATTGAAAATGTGAAATAATCAGGCTGGTGTGGATGAGTGGCTGAGTGTCAACCTATGAACCAGGAGGTCACGATTCCATTCTGGGTCAGTGCAGGAGGGAGTCGATCAATGATTCTCTCTCATCACTGATGTTTCTATTTCTCTCTCCCTTCCTTTTTGAAATCAACAAAATATATTTTAGAAAAAAAGAAAATGTGAAATAGATTTTCATATTACATTATTAGCACTGATTATAGTGAATGCTTTACTTGACATTTTAATATTAATATTTTATTCCCTGTATCCTTTATAGCATTCTGACAATTAGAATGACATACCATCTATTTTCACAAACTGGACTAAAATTGGCTAATATACACGTTTCATAGAGGGGAATTTTGGCAAATATTTGACTATCACTAAATTATCTGAATTTGGTTGTTGATTTTGATCAAATGACTATTCTTGTTTTGTCCTTCCCTTCAACCTGAGTTTTATGTATTTAGGCAGAACCACATTTCTTCAGAAAAGTAATCTGGGTTAGGTCCCCTGAAACTTTTTGATAGGCAGACTTTTCATGTTTACTCCCCATCTTCTCTCCTTACCAGCAGTGAGATGATGTTATTCCACTGGCTACCAACCAATGCTAGACTGACTAACCATTGAACTAGTGCAATCACTGCCACCTTTGACTCAGTCCCAAGCAATGCCATTTAATAAACACCCTCTATTTTATTAGCCATTCCTTCTCCCTTATCTAAAAAGCTCCTGAAAACAAAGCTCATCCACAAAGCCTTCCCTGATGACCATGGAAAAGATGCCCTCATTCCATTTGAATTATCCAAATATCTTGCTGTCCAGTTAGGGTTTGGCTTACTATTCCTATTCTGCCTCCTGTGAAACATTTTAAGTTCCATGATAATATGGACCAGGTCTATCCAACTTTTTAAGAAACTATAATCCTTGCCCAGCTGGTGTGGCTCAGTGGTTGAGTGTTGACCCATGCACCAGAATGTCGCTGGTTCAATTCCCAGTCAGGGCTCATGCCCAGGATGCAGGCTTGAATTCCACTAGGGGGCGTGCAGAAGGCAGGCGATCTGTTTCTCTCTCATTGATGTTTCTATCTCTCTCTCCCTCTCCATTCCTCTCTCTTTAAAATCAACAAAAACACATTTTAAAAAAGAAACTATAATTCTTAATATGTTGATTTCTGCAATGAAGCACACACTTTTTCAGAAAGTTGATGATGATAATGGTGATATTGAGAAATAAAATTCTTATTTGCTTTCTACTGCTCACCTCATTCAATTATATCAGTAGACTGTTAATAAAATTGGTAATATATTTTTGGGATTTTAAAATTTGTCTTTAGGATGCAATATATGCTCCTACTATTATTCACTTTTGGAAGTGAGACTAACTTTCCCTTGAAAATGTAGAAGCTGAAGAGAAAAATAAAGGCTGTTTTTATTTCAACTGTAGTGGCTTAATTATGTATCTTTTATTCTAAGATGTCTCAAATTCGCTTTCTAAAATATACATTTACATATAAAAAGCTTACGTAAATTCACAAAGGAAATGATAAGTTTTTCCCCCAGGTCTCTGAGATTCGAATCCCTCATGCCTCAGGTCTCAGAAATTGTATATTCTGGTTCTTTCTCTTTTTCAGAATGAGCAACAGATTAGAGCAGGGGAGTAATAAATCTTGCTAACTTATTTCATTTTATTACATTTGTATATCTCAAGAGGATGATGACTGAAGGGGGAAAACATATTCCTAATCGTAGCTGATTATGCTGCACAGTTCAATTCACAGCAGGATTTTCTTTTAAAATGATAAAAATGCCCGTGATGAAATAGTAGCTTAAAAAAGTTAAACAAAAAGTATCTTTTAATCAAAGTACTTAAGGCATATTTCACAAGGGATAAAAAGGACACTAACTTACTGAAATAAAAATATTTCCTTGTTTCATTAAAGTTCTTATTTGGAAGCATTCAACAACTTCCTTTATAGTGTCCTGCGCTTGTCATTACTCTCTCTTCTTTCTATGTAATTACATAGCCCCTTCCCTTTCCCTATTCCTGAAGTTCAGCTTATTCTCATTTCACTTCTATGGGCTTTGTCCTAAGAATCAAATATCTATCTATATAAAAGCCTAAGCGACTGAGTGACCGAATGACCAGTCGCTATGATGTGCAGGAGCTGCCCCCAGGTGGTCAGTGGGAGCACCACTCAGCTGGCTCAGCTGACTGATGGGTGCCAGACACAGGGCTCATGGCTGGCGAGCGCTGCTGTGGCGGTACAAGCCTCTCCCGGGACTGACTGGGTGTGAGCCCGTGGCAGGCGCAGTGGGGCCGGGATGAGCGGGAGCGGCAGGCAGGAGTGGCAGGTGGCGTTGGACTGCTGGTTTCGGCCCAATCCCCGCAGGCCACTGGGCCTCTAGTGTAAGAATAAGAAAATGAAAACCAAGGACTGAGTCTCTGTATATACACACATGTTGGGGATCTTCCTGATCAAAAGGGTTTAGCAGAAAGACCACTGATTTTAAACTTAGAAGAACTACATTTGGATATCACCTTACAATATAGCTTGTATGAACTTCAGCCAAATCATTTAAATTCTGAGTCTTAGTTCCTCATCTAAACTGGGCATAATATTTGTCGAAACAGCAGTTCTCAACCTGTGGGTCGCGACCCCTTTGGTGGTCGAATGGCCCTTTCACAGGGGTCGCCTAAGACCATCCTGCATATCAGATATTTACATTACGATTCATAACAGTAGCAACATTACAGTTATGAAGTAGCAACGAAAATAATTTTATGGTTGGGTCACAACATGAGGAACTGTATTTAAAGGGCCAGCAGGTTGAGAAACACGGGCTCTAACACATTTCAAAGGGTTGTTGTACCAAAGTATGTAAAAAAAAAAGACCTTGTAACCATGAAGTGCAAGACAAATATGTTATTATCACTACCATCATTTTACATGTGAGAAAACCAAGACTGGTCAGAAAGGTTAAGTATTTGCCCTCAGGACACTAAATAAATTAGTAATAGAGCAGGAATTAAAAGCTGAATGTCCAAATTCTTAGTTTGAATTATTTTCTATTGACTCCTCCTGAAGAGTCAACCTGGCAGAGCTGTGTTTTTCTCTCTCATTCTGTGTGATTGGGTTTTGCTGACCAGTAAATAGGCAAAAATTTAAATCATGTCTCTGTACTTCACAATTTTAGACTTGGATTTGAGGTGCATTAACTTCCTGAATTCAGAAGAAAGAGAAAGAGAGTTCATAGATGTCGTTTCCCTTTTGCAAGACTATTTGGTTGCAGGAGTTTGACTGCCCTTCTGAGGAGTGGGGCATGTTTTTGTGTCTGGGGAAGTCCCCTCCACTATGGCTTCTCTGCTGCAATACTTGGGGGCAGAGGATGGGTAGAAGCTTGTCATGTAGTGTGTGATTGCATATCTCCAAAATACCCAACACAATTCTAATCTGAAAGGTCATCACAGATGGAGTCTTCCAAAGCATCTCCTTGAGGTTAAGACATTGGATTGAAACCAAGTGTCCTTTATTCCAGAAAAGCAAGATAATGTCCTTACTGCAGGATGTTCTGGCCTCTCCTGGGCTTAAGTGGGAGGAGAAATTAAATGGGAGCAAGGAGGCCTGTGCCAGAGAGCCCTGTGACCAGGGGGAGGAAGTTTGTTTCATGGAGCGATAAAGTGAAGAAAAGTGAAAAATGTGTTACACAGATACCAAGTGGGCAGGACTGAAGGTGATTTTGGCAGTACAGGCAGTATTTCAACTATGTACTTCTTGTTACCAATTTAGAGTTCTATCAAGTTGTTTCCTTTTAAAGCAAAAGCTGGAGGATATCAAGTGGGAAATAAAGGGCTGCATTGGAGAAAGTGTAGTTTCAAAATCAAGGGTATATCTATCTATATAAAAAGCCAGTGACAGGAACACCGTAACGACTGGAATGACCAGTTGCTATGACGCCCACTGCAGCCAGCAAACCGGCCAGATCAGGGGGTGGGGCTGGCAGGCCAACCTCCCGCCACCCTTCCCCCTAGCTGGCCCCACCCCTGATTGCCCCCCCACCCTAATAGGGGGTGGGGCTGGCCGGCCAACCTCCCATGGCCCCTCCCCTGGCCGCTAACATGCGATCGCCAGGACCCCATTCGGGAAATGGGGCTGGCGGACCCACAGCCCACAGCCCCTCCCCAAGGTTAGCTCCTCCCCCAATTGGTCCTCCACCTCAATTGGGGGCGGGGCCCATGAGCCATTCACCCACGACCCCTCCCCCCAGCCAGCTTGGCTCTGATCAGGCCCCGATTGGGGCAGGCTGGCTGGCCAACCTCCCACCATCTCCTCCTCCCGACAGGCCCAGCCTCAATCTACCCTGATTGGGGCTGGGTCTGCCGAACTCCCACCTGTGCACAAATTCATGCACTGGGCCTCTAGTAGTGATATAATATGTTGAATAAAGTGAACGCTCAAGTACAATTTATTGAATCTGACAAAACCAAGTGATTTTTATTTTTTAAAAAATATATTTCATTGATTTAAGACAGGAAGGAGGGGGAGTGAGATAGAAACATCAATAATGAGAGAGAATCATTGATTGGCTGCCTCCTGCACACCCTCCACTGGGGATTGAGCCCACAACCTGGGAATGTACCCTGACTGGGAATTGAACTGTGACTTCCTGGTTCATAGGTTGACCCTCAACCACTGAGCAACACCAGCTGGGCTAAAATTGTTTTTAATTATTAGCACTTTTTCTACAATTTTTTATTTTCTTGAGGACATTTGAATATAGTTGTAATCAGTATATACTACTTTGGACCCTACTTTTATTTCATTATATTTATGGTACAAGCATTTCCCAGTGTTTCCACAGAGTCTCAATAATACCACTTTTAAATTTTAACCAAGGAGGTAAAAGACCTGTACACTGAAACTATGACATTAATGAAAGAAACTGAAGAAGACACAAATAAATGGAAATATATTTCATAACCATGGGTAAGAAGAATTAATGTTGTTAAAATGTCCATATTACTCAAAACAATTTACAGATTCAATGCAATCCCTATCAAAATTCCAATGGCATTTTTCATAAAACTAGAAAAATAATTCTAAAATTTGTATGGAACCACAAAAGACCCCAAGTAGCCAAGGCAATCTGAAGAAAGAATTACAAAGTTGGAGATATCATGCTCCCTGATTTCAAACTATACTACAAAGCCACAGTAATTAAAATAGTATGGTATTGTCATAAAAACAGACACACAGGTTAATGGAACAGAAAAGAGAGCCCAGAAATAAATCAACACATACATGGGCAATTAATTGATGACAAAGGAGTCAAGAATATACAAGGGAGATAGAGCAGTCTCTTTAATAAATGGTGTTGGGAAAACTGAACAGCCACATGCAAATGGATAAAACCTGACTACGATCTTGCACCATACACAAAAATTAAATCAAAATGGGTTAAAGACTTGAACCTAAAACCTGAAACAATAAAACTTCTAGGAGAAAACATAGGCAGTAAACTCCTTGACATTGGTCTTGGCATTGAATTTTTGGATCTGACTCCAAAAGCAAAGGCAATAGAAGCAAAAATAAAGAAGTGGAATTACAGCAAACTAAAAAGCTTCTGCACAGTAAAGAAAACCATCAACAAAATGAAAAGGCAACCTACTAGGTGAGAGAAAATATTTGTAAATCAAATATCAAGTGATGGGTTAATATCCAAAACATATAAGAAGCTAAAACAACCCAATAGCAAAAAAACCCCAAGAAAATCTGATTTAAGAATGTATAGATGTAGATAGGCAACAGGCATGTAAAAAGATGTTCAGCATCACTAATTATCAGGGGAATGCAGATCAAAACCACACTGAGACATCACCTCACATCTGTTAGAATGTACACTGATGCAGCCACTAAATGCCCTTGGAGAGGGGATTTATGATAGGTTTACTCCTGGTCTTTCTCCTCCTGGGAATAGACCCATCCTGAAAAGGGAATTTACAGCAGCCTCATTTCTCAAAAGTTTCTGTTTTCAGACAGATTAGTGAAGCTCTGAGAGGGCTTCTTTCTGCATTTGCTGAATCTCAAACGTATTCATCTTAAAATAATCTTCATACCAATTCTGGGTTCTGAGTCAGTCCCCACAGAGTCTTTATTCAGCTACACAGACTCACAGATGCTGCTTTTGGAATCAGAAAATTTGGAAAAGCATCCTCAAATGCTGTACTACTCCCTCTTGGCTTCCTTCCCCTCTTGGATTTTGATTTTATAATCCTCACTGTCTAGAGAGGTCTCCAATGCCTTTCAGCGGATTTAAAAAAATATTTCATTTAGCTCTCCTAGTTGTTCTTTGTAGGAGGGTTGGTTTAAAAATGGCCTACTCTGTTAACAAATATATGGAAATATGCTCAACTTCACTAGCTATAAAAGGAAATGCAAATAAAAACCACAATGAGATACCACCTCACACCTGTTAGAATGGCTATTATCAGTAAGACAAGTGTTGGAGAGGATCGGGAGGAAAAGGAACCCTCATAAGCTACTGGTGGGAATGTTAACTGGTACAGCCACTTTGGAAAACAGTATGGAGGTTCCTAAAAAAGCATTATTTACGGTGTCCAAGACATGGAAACAACCTAAGTGTCCTTCAATGGATGACTGAATAAAGAAGATATATTACATATAAACAATGAAATACTACTCAACCATATAAAAGGATGAAGAGATGTATGATGTTTCAACAACAGTAAAGGTCATAACTGGAAAACAGTGGAAAAGGGATTAAAGGCCAGGTCTTTTCACCTCTAGAGCCTGAATATCTCTGCTATATTGCAAATTTTTAAAACTGGAACTTCACCTTTGTGTTTTTCTACCACTAGCCTCATTGTACATCCTCCCCCACCCCCCAGAAAGTTGCAAATACAGTGAAGGAATCTTAACTAAAACACAGATCCAAACCAGAAGTATCACAACATCCAAGGGGCAAAGAGAACTGGCAGAAAGATTGAGACTATACCTACAATTTCAGAAAGCCCAAAGGAATCTGAGTATTTCAACAGGCTAGTGTTAACTTCAAAGGAGAAAAATTAAGTGGTTACTTTGTATACCTCAGTGAAATTGGACAAAAAGAAGTACTTTCTATGAAAAATGTATAGGCCATAATCCTCAAAGACTGTTCAAAGCTTAAAAGCATAATAGAAAAATGAAAATGTCATTGAAAGCTATAAAGGGCATAACTTATTCAGAACAAAGATTAAGTTATAATAAAAATATATCTAAAGAATTATCGAGTCAGCCCTGGCTGGTTTGGCTCAGTGGATTGAATGTGGGCCTGTGGACTGAAGGGTCCCAGGTTGGATTCCGGTCAAGGGCACATGCAGTGTGAGGCATGCAGGGGGCAGCCAATCAATAATTCCCTCTCATCACTGATGTTTCAATCTCTCTCTCCCTCTCCCTTCCTCTCTGAAATCAATAAAAAAAATATATATTT